>NW_028317802.1:14415000-14715000 GCF_062004578.1 Staurois parvus
GGACCACCACAGGGTCTCAGCAGCGTGACGTCACGGAATTGTAGCTCCTCACTGACGCGTTTCGTGCTACGCGCATACTCATAGGGGGTATGCTCTCAACTTGTGTACTGAATTGAAGCCTCAAACAATGTCTTCAGTTTTTCAATCTATCTGCGCAACTGTAATATATGTATGTATATAATGGAGGAGAGGAAAGGAAGAGGTGTTTGCTGTTCGAATCAGGAGACCAGCTGCTCCTGTTCATACAGTATAGTGAGTGAATGTTGTCACCTTAAGGCTCTGTTCACATACATACATTTTGCGTTTGATGCTTACTCCAGTGCTTTTTGCAGTTTGTTTCGCATTTTTCTACACACGGTTTTGATACATTTTTGATGTGCTTTTACCGCGTTTTGCGTTTCGTTCATCTCCTTTTTTTTTTTGGTAAAGAAGAATTTTTTTTGTGGCTGGACAGAATAAAAATGCAAAACACGGAAAGAACATGGCTTCTCCATTGAACTCTAATGTAGCAATATTGTTGCTTTTTGCTTTTAAAAAAAGTCACTGACCCTTTCCAAAAATGCAGCAGCTCAAAAAAGCAAAGATGTCAACATGTTCCATAGGAAACTATGTTAAATGGACTGTGGTGCATTTCTGCAAAAAGCAGGAGTACCAGATGAAATTAGAAGACAGACTACAAAAACCAAAAAAACCCCAGAAAGCCTAAAAAAAGAAAACTAATTCAGCCATCATATCTAAGAAATGGTAAGCTCCAATATAATAAATGTTTAATTTTTGGTAATACTGGTTTAACAAAAAATTATACTTGGTACCTAAGTAGAGCTGCTGACATCAGAGACTGGTATTTTGGAGTTGTTCATTTTCAAATATACATGCACATTGGAAAAATAAAATCTTAGCTGGCAAGTGCCACTAAAAAGAGCAAGGAGTGACCTTGAATAGACAGTTTGGGAATCTTGACTACTGATCTGAAAGAAAAAAAAATTGATTGTACCATTGAATAAGTGTTTAGCTATTTCCAGAAACGTAAAGCAATGATGATGTTTGCGGAAAGTGGCTAAAAAAGGTACAGCCCACATTCTGTTAAGATCTATACTCAAACCCTAGACTGAAACCAAGACGTGGTTTAAAGCTCAAATCCAGCCATTTATTTAGTTTTGAAAAGAGTTTACCCTTTGTTGGTTTTTTATTTCTCTCTGGAACCCCCTCTAGATGGGAGCAAAGGTATATCTTTGCAAACAGTAATAGGCTGATATTTAAAATTTCTTGATGCCAGAGCTGCATTGCCCTTTACAAGGACACCAGAGGCTAAACACACACATGACATGTAGGCCTCATAGTTCCAAATGTTCTCTTAGGATTTGCTTCCACATTTTGTTGAGAAAACACTGTGAACATACCCCATGGAAAGATATCAGAAAACATGCAGAACTCTTGAAAATCAGACTTGACACTTTAACGTTTATTAAATTGTCAATTCTACACATGTCATCTGACAAGAATAGGCAGAGAGAATTTGTAGATCAGGAATGGTTTTCAGATGTGATTTATATCCTATGGTTAGCAGAGTTACCATGAGTGGTTTTGATGCATTGCAGGGAGTCGAAGAGAAGACATGTTCATCTCAGCTAATAAGGCGGCCTATATTTTTGTCACAAAGAGAAAACTATTCCACTAGGTATTCCCAATCTCCTATAACATTCCTTCATTTTAAAAGGGTAATATTTTTTTTTTTAAAAGCAAAAGATCCTACCATTTACATTGCTGAAAAAACACAAGAGAAGAGAAATCATATATCAAAAACATTAGCCCAGTAAATGAAAAAACATCAGTTATAAAAATGGAACATGGTATCTGCAATCATTACATTTTGACTATGTAACAGTAAAGAAGCCAACTATTAAATGTAAACCATTTCTAAAATAAATGTAGAGGCGGTCATTGCTGAGCTCCTCTTGTAAATTCTAATTCCCTGTCTGTTTTAGTGATCTTCTAGCTTTAAAACAAGTATGTACAGCAGAAAAAAAAATAAAAATAAAATCAGATCTCCATATCTGCATACTTGTTTAGGGTTAGGCTGGGCTCACATGGGTGATTTTTGCTATGGTAATCATTGCTCATGACTGGCCTGCAATTAATCACCAGTGATTGCTACACATAGGAAACAATAGAGTGTAGCATGTAGCAGCCATTAATCGCTAATCGTAGCACAATGTTCCAAATTTGGGTGATCAATGCTCAACTGCATGTGTAGCAATCACTGATGAATACTTGAGGGGCAATCATGGGCAGTAAGCAACCACCATAGCAAACATTTCCCATGTGCAACCAGCCTTCGTGACTCAGAGTATTAAAACATGAGGATTAGTGTGACAGCCAGGCAACTAGCATTTGCAGAATGTAAAGTCAGAAATGGCAGCTTCCATGTTTCTGATCAGAAAGGTTTCCTTTAAATCAGGCTTTGTATGTGTGATGCAAACATTTGTCTTTTATATTGGCAGGACAAATAATACAGAGGCATCCTGGCTTGATTTTAGGAATATTTTAACAACATCAAATAAAAAGAAACAAACAGCTAAGGACATATGGACATTTTTATAGTTCTGGTTCTTGAAATGCTTAAAATGTCTGTGTTTTTGTTAAATATTTATTTCCCACTGTTTCACCACAACCAATAATCATGGCCAGCCAAAGCTTAGCAGTTGGGGAAACAATGTCAGGAATGGTTCTTAAAGGAGCATTACTTAGTCTCTTCCTACCCTAATAGTGTCCCAGGGTGTCTTGTGTGTATTAGCAAAATCTCCCAGTGTGCTATGCCAAGATGGTAGAGGCCAGGTCCTGGTTAAAAATTGATACACACAGTATAAAAACATGACAGCAGCTATTCTGTTCCACTGGAATAAATTCTCTCCTTTTTATTTCTATAGGCATTTGTTCATTAAGAGAAACACCTACAATGGTAAATTTCTTCACTATAAAACCACAACCACCCTGAAGATTAACCTCCATAAGCAGATAAGGTGCACGTTACAGTAAGCTTCTCAAGAAGACTGCTTAAGTCTTTTCTTTATGATCATGTTGTCTACTAATGCATGAGATTTACATATAGCAGATTTACATTCAGCTTTACTTGCTATGTTAGTAAATTAAGCTTTGTGTTCTGCTTAGTAATAGTTATAAAATGATAACAAATGTGTGCCACTGCAAATCACACACAGACACACACACTACGCAACAGCTAAAGCAATCCAAGAAAAGAAAAAACATAAGTATCACTGATCATATCTAGCCAAAAATTAACCACTGCTATGTTGCCAAAAGTATTGGGACATCTACCTTTACATGCACATGAACTTTAATGGCACACCCTTTGTAGCTATAACAGTTTCAACTCTTCTGGGAAGGCTGTCCACAAGGTTTAGGAGTGTGTCTATGGGAATGTTTGACCATTCTTCCAGAAGTGCATTTGTGAGATCAGGCACTGATGATGGATGAGAAGGCTTGACTCGCATTCTTGGCTTTAATTCATCCCAAAGGTGTTCTATCGGGCTGAGGTCAGGACTCTGTGCAGGCCAGTCAAGTTCCTCCACCCCAAACTTGCTCTTCCGTATCTTTATGGATCTTTATAGATCTTGCTTTATACACTGGTGCGCAGTCATGTTGGAACAGGAAGGGGCCATTCCCAAACTGTTCCCACAAAGATGTCCAAAATGTCTTGGTATGCTGACACCTTAAAAGTTCCCTTCACTGGAACTAAAGGACCAGTGCACCGGGCGATCTCTGTGATCGCTGTATACTACGGACACAGCTGATTACATAATGAGGTAAAAGGCCAATCACAGCGGCATTTTACCACGTGATCAGCTGTGTCCAATGACACAGCAGATCACAAAGTAAATACAATTGCCGGTTATCGGCAGCACTTTCCTCATGCTGTTACAGCGTGAGGAAAGTACTACAGATAACCGTCAGCTGTCACATAGGAGATTAGCACTGATCAACAGGGCACGGATGATCACCCAGCAGTGCCTCCCATCAGTGCCACCCACCAGTGCCCAGCAGTGCCTCCCTTCAGTGTCACCCATCAGTGCCACCTAGCAGTGCCCATCAGTGCTGCCTATCAGTGCCAAGCAGTGCCTCCTATCAGTGCCCAGCATTGCTGCCAGTCAGGGCTGTCAGTCAGTGCCGCCCGTCAGTGTCGCCCCTCAGTGCCGCCCGTCAGTGCTGCCTGTCAGTGCACCATCATCAGTGCCTCCTCTTCAATGCCCACCAGTGCTGACTCATCAGTGCAGCCTATCAGTGCTGCCTATCCATGCCACCTCATCAGTGTCCATCAGTGCTGCCGATCAGTGCCGCCTCATCAACGCACATCAGTGAAGGAGAAAAATTACCAAAATTGTTTGCAAAATGTTATAATAGAAACAAAGAAAAACTTTTTTTTCACATTTTTTGCTCTTTTTTTTGTTTATAGCACAAAAAAACAAAGGGTTGAACAAAAGAAAAAAAGATCCAATTCTCCCATCATCTCAGACATCAGAATATAGTGATCAGTGTTGCTGGCTATAACCGTACTGATTGCTCAGGAAAAATCCGACAGGCTGGTTGTACACAAGTCGATCAACAGATCGACCTGTGTACAACCAGCCTGTCTATACATGGATTGAAATTTGGCAGGTCCCTGCTGAACTGGCTGAATTTCAATCCATGAATAGCTGGCTTGAAAGGCAACAAAGGAGGAAAAAGGTGAAAATCAGTATTGTATGAAAAAAGCAAAAATGTATGATAGGTGGGGCTTAGCAAACTACATATCATTTACATTAGAAGCTCACATCTACTTATACAAATACTAGTCCACATATTTACAATGGAACACTTATCAATGTAAACATTAAAGAAACACAAGGTTTTAATTGATTTGTAAATGCTGTGGTGGGCCTACAGGTTCTCTTGGTGTGTTATTGTATTGCAAGTCTCAGAGGTGGCAGGTGTTTGTGACAAGGCATTTGTAGGCTAATCCAGGCTTTTTATTAGAGCCTTTAACATGGACATTCATGTCATCATACACAAGGATTACCACAATTTACATGAATGGGCAGCTCTCACCTAGAAACTCCATGCATTTAATTGTAAGTGTTTTATCTACTTTGAGTATCTACAACTTATGACTGAAGTGAATCTAGACTAAGCCGCAAATGGAATTTTAAAGAACTGGTATTTCATGAAATATGGTACAATAATAGAAGAATTCAAATTATTAAGAAATTATGTTTCCAAGATAGCAGTTTTACTTCTGCTCATGTCAAGATTTGGTTCTAAAGTTTCATAAGCTAACACAAATTGGCATTAAAATCAAACCTGGCAACATTTTTTGTGGAGCTATAAGCCTGGAAGTGGTTACATACAGTATATGACATATATGTCCCAGGACAATAGATTATAGAATATGGTCTGGAAGCTTTGGACACTGACTGGTATACATACTCAAAGCATGTTTCATATATTTCATAGGGATCAATAAAACATTTATACACGTGCTGTGACTCCTGAAGAAATACTGTGGCAAACATGAAGCCATAGTGACCAATAGAACTGCTGTCTTCAATTCTTAGCTTGCACTATAAGAAAAGATGCGTTTTTTTTTTTTTAATTGTTTACTTGAAATTATCAGTTATAGTCATCTCCAGTTTGCAAGCTTTTTATTATTATAGAAGTCAATTCATTACTATCAAACAGTAAATTCAGAAATACGAAGCTTAAAAATGCTGCATATTTTAGATTCTTGTCTGGAAACTTATGATGAAATAACTATACATGGTACAGGGATATTTATTGCTAATAACTACAGGGAAAAAAGCCCTATAATACATTATAGTAAATCCAGTACGGACTCTAAAACAGCAGCAGCCCAACGGCACCCTTATTGTTACAGGGAATATGAGAGGCCCCTATATGTGCTGTACATCACAGTCCCTTATCTTTCCACATTACCTCTACCAGCATGCACAGAAGCACGTACCTTGAAAATAATCACAAAAATCACTCACAATAGAAAATCTAACAAGTTAAAGAAAATGTACAAATACCATAGAAATATATTTATGCAGTGTTACTGTATCCAGCTTTACAACTGTTCACTGACAAACATAGAAAAGCAGAAGCTATCTCTATGCAGAAAAGTTAATGTAACTTGTCTTCTGGCATCCAGAAACATACTGTATTCCGAACACCAAATGCCGGACCTCAAAGCACCTGTAATTTCATATAATGGTGGGAGTATTTGTGGTAATTCCCACCAGTCATGTCACTCACTATATTAAAAGCTGTACTAAGAAAATGTGGAAAATTGTTCTGTGAAAAGCATAATAACCAGTTTGCCTCAAGTCATACAAAGTCTTGAAGCTTGAAACGTGGGAAAGTAAAAACGTTTCTAGCAAGTTCTTATCAAATTTCCTGTTTATTTTTCCAAAATAGTTTCACAGTAAATGGCCTATTTTTCATGTGTATATCAGAGCTGTGAAATGTATTGGCAAGAGAAATGAATTGTTTATGGCAAACATTCCCGTACACAAGATAAAGGTGACCACATTCTAGGTTATATTTGCAGACACTGCAGCAAATGTAACTATTATTCTTGACAATGAAAGCACCTGACATGCAATCAAAGGACTGGACAGCAGCATGGACAGGCAGAAACTGTGGATGTGAAAAACATAATGTTATTAAATATTGGTTTATCTATAAAGGTTAATTACATTAGAAGTAAATCTGGTCAGTCCTGAGATTTACATAGGCCTTCCAAATAGTACAGTCAAATTGATGACCTGTTTTTACCCTACTACAGTTGGCAAAACACAGCTAGGTCACTTTTCTGCCCTTCTCCCACCTATGATTGGAGAGTTAAGCTGGCTGTACATGGATCATAATTTTGCTGGTTCATTAAGGTCCATTCAATTTTTTATCCATGTATGGACAGGCTGGCTGTACCAAAGCTGACTTAGGTATAACCAGCCTGTCAGATTAAAAAAAAAAGGAATTACTGGTGGCGCCTATAGCTGCTAGTAGTAATCATTGTGTCCTGCCTGCCAGGAAGGCTCCCAATGACCCCACGCAGAACACAGTAGTGCTGCTGGAGCCATTCCCCCATCAACACCACCCTTGAGGGGAAATAAAGAAAATCAAATCATCTATAGCCTGCCTTAGACTGATGTACTCATTTCTCTGCTTATTCCTTCAATGAGAAGGTTGTCAGCACTTATACATGTAGTGCACCTGGTAGGCTCCTGGTGTTCCCCCACCCTAAGTCAGGTATTGATACTACTTATATGTAAAAATAAATGTCTTTTTTTTAATGTATATATAACTACATTGTTTAATCTGCTTGGGCTTCAGCTTTAAAAGAGGTGTTTTTTTTTTTTTTGCTCTCCCACCTGCAACCACGGGTGTTTGGAAGGAGCATCAAGGATCACTTGAGAGAAAACAGTGGGCTGGGAGGGAAAGGCAAAACGACAGGGCCTCTTTAGGATATCAAATCAGGACCCGAACTTGCCATTTTGCAACATTTTCCTTGTTCATAAAACTTTATGGGACATGTTCACATTTGTGCATTTTCATTTTTGGTAAGGGTCAGGGACTTTTTTTCCGGAGCAGATTGCAACATGTGAACCAGGCAGGAAAATGTAGTTTTTAACACAGTGGAGAAAAGTTATCTGTTGCCTGTCTTCTAAATTCTTGCCCATAAGGAAAGAGAGAGGTGAAGAGAAGGTTTACTCTCTTTAATGAGGATCTAGACAGCATCAAAAACAATTTTTAGTTGATAATTGGGGCAATTAGAATCTTTTTGAAGTTTTATTGAGGTCTATGTCTTCCTGTCCTGTGTCCCCTGTTCTTACACCTTTTTTGTCCTGCTGTGCGGTTTTGATTCCTTTTCCCCAGTTTTTCACACTGCCTTTTCCCTGACTGCTATGCACACTCTTAGGCTCCATGCACACTAGCATTTTTAAGCTGGAAAAAACGCTGGTAATAGTATTTTATAGTCGCGTTTATAGCGTTCAGAAGTGTTTAGGAAAGTTTGCGTTTTATTAGCATTTATATAGCACATGTAGAGGAAAAAATTAAAAAACTAGAAAAAATCTGTATGGAACATTTTAGTAATGTTTTTTTCTGCTGGAAAAATGCTAAAAAAAACTCTACAAAAACTATTTTTTTTCTGCTCCTAGATGCTGAAGCTCAAAAAATGCTAATGGCCTAAAGTAGTAGTGAAATGGGTACATAGAATAAAATTATTTAGCTTCAAGGAGCAGAAAAAAATGCTAATGACAGCATCTTTAAAAAAATGCTACTGTGCATGGAACCTTATGAATCAGTAAAAAAAAAAAAAAAAAACAACATATAGTGAATAAGCCATTACAGTCAAGAGACATGACAGATTACACCACCAGCTATAAAATTAGTTCACTTCTAAAAAAAAAAAAAAAAAAAAAATTATACAATTACAGATCTGTATAGGTGTCCTGCACACTTCTTCCAGTGCAGCCATATATCTTTTAAATAGTATAGATACACATCACCAAATGGCATTGAGTCAACTCATTCAGCCTTTAATTTTAGTGACATATTCATCCAACAATGAAGGAACCTGGATGACATTATTCCATAAGAATTGGGGAGCTGACAAATGAGCAATTAAAGCTTAATAACCTATTAGCCTGGATCATTTACTATTCCCCTTACAAAACACATTAGCCAACATAAACTACAATGTTACTACATGGATAACCAGCTTACTATAGTCCTTTATTTGTTCATAATTATTTTGAACCATAGGGCCCTTTCTGTTTCTATTTTTAATATTGGTAAAACCATATATCCACTAGTGTAGGGACAATGATCACAGCTGAGTCAGCTATGGCTAGACCCCAAAAAAACAGGGCACTGCAACGAAGTCTCTACAACCACTGTCATAGTGAATGTGCTCAGGAAACTATAAAATGTTGGATTTCCCATCTGAAAGTAGTCAGTAGGAGATATAGAGAGGTTGAATCAGCAAAGCGGGGACACGGACAACAAAAACATAATAGACGTTCTTACCCTTCTTTACTCTATTGAAAGCTTAGGGTATACATACAGTTTGAGCCACGTTCCTATTCACGCCTGAGTGATTAGTAACATGTTTCTCAGGCTTGTGAACAAAATGGAGGATTCAGGAGTGTCTACGCTGAATATAGAGACCTACATCCACCTGGCGAGGGCCCACAAGAACCTCTACAACCCCAGTGATTCCAACTACAAGAACTATGTGAATCAACAGAAAGCCTGGGAAGAAATAGTGGAAATGGCTCAAGAGCTCGAATAGCACAAACCACCACTACACTAAAGGGGAAAAATAGGAAGCAGACACAATGATGACAACAGCATATGATTTAAAAAATAATACTGCTTTCCATTGTTCAAAAAAATCCTTAAACTTTAAAAACACATGAAAAACGCTCATTCACTTACAAAAAATGCTTAAAAAATGCTTCAAAACAGTCTGAAAACATTAACGTTCAAGTTTATCAGAGTCATGTCTGCGTTGCAAACATCATCCAGAACTATGCAGGCCTTAAAATATAACATTAGAAAAAAGCAATAGCTTCAATAGGAATAACTACTATAGACAATGCCAACACTGTATGTCTAAGCGCTTTGTACAAGAGGCCCAGCATACTGCAAATTTATGGTTATACCTAGCATAAAACAGACTACATGCTAGAATTGTTGCCCTAACTCTAACACACTACACAAAGGCCTGCTATAATAAATTAGCAAAAAATCAGGGTGTCATGCTTTTGTAACTGAGTGCATTCACCTGAAATACTTCGCATATTTGTAAGTGTATAATGCTATGTCAAACAAGACTGTTTAGTTACTGCATGCACCGAAATGAATTGTGTTCAAGTTCATGTGTTTGTGTTATGTGTCAATTGGCAACAAGTTGTCAGACACAGCAAAAGAACTAATTATTCAAATCGAAAGCCGTCATCTTTGTCACCTCTGAAACCATCAAATTTTATGCTATTTTCCAGCTGCCAAATCGGTACTTGAGGGTTTTTTGTTTTTTTTTTTAGATTGTCCTAAAGTAATATCACTTATTATATCCTAAATGTCACTCTCCTTTTATTTCTGTGTTCATTTTAACATTTTAAGATGAAGCCTTAAAAATCACAATACATAGTAAATGGGAATGGGAAATGGAATTGCTGTGTCACATTAATTTTAAATATGAGTCTAAACACCATAACTAGATGATCTCTTGTGAGTGCATTCAGCACTCTCATGATAACACTGTTGCTGCCGTCATTCGCAAAGCTTTAGCAGGCTGTTAAGACTGTGTTAACGCGATGCAAAGGTTTACAAAATGTAGGTGTAAATGTACAATGCTAGCTAAGAGCGAAGTGATATTCTCAAGTAAAGCGACAGTTCTGATATTAGAGTACTGAATGGTTCATCAATCAAGTGATAGTAGACCATGGGAATGCAGACACAGATCTTCGTCATAATAAAAGAATTCCTCACACAAGCATATGATTTATTCATAAATCCAGCAGGACAATTAGGCAGGAGATGCTTAATCTGCAGGCCGACAACCTAAACAGGGCTTTATCAATTGTGCTGAGTGACGTCTTTTTCTGTTTGCCATCTTCGTTAGTTTAGGGCAGTTACCAACAGAATGAACTCATAAGACTTTGTGATATCAGTAAAAAGGGCTACCTATATATAACCAGCACATCTACAGTCTGGCCCTATCTCCAAACATTCAAGTAGGTCTGAAAATTAAGCTCTGCCAAAACCTGTATAATCCTTTCCTATGATCTTTTTCCATTTTCTTTGATCCTATTTATCATCTCTGTTTTGCTCACTAACTCCTCGCTTGTGATTTTCTGACACAACTGACAGACATGAACAGTTACGTTAAGTCAAAGTCAAGCAAAAGGATTCAGTGGTATGAAAAAAACACAAAAAATTTAAAAGAAACACATAAAAGAAAAAGGTAAACCGGTAAAAAGAAAATAATAATAAGTACCTCTAATCTTCTAAGGGTATTGTTCAGTTGCTGCATCATCTCTCAAGATGTGCCCAAAATAAATCGCAAAAGTAAACAACTCTTTATCAGTGATCACCCCATCTAACAGTAAAAACAAAGATATATCACAGCTGCCATATGTTCTTTCACCTTCATGAGATTTGACGAGGAAAGAACATATGGCTTCTAGGACACATATAGGAAATTGTATGTACTTTTAGAGCCCTGTCACACAGGCTTTCATAACAGGTCCACCTGTACATTTTTCAGACAGACCTGATCAAAAGCTCCATGTGGGCCTACGGGCAGGCTGATGTAAATGTGTAACGGACTTGTAGTCCATTTACATCTGGCCATTGAACCATCACTGTCTGCTCTGAAAATGCAGACACAAACCGAACAGGCAGGGATGTAAAAAAAACCTGACACCTGTCCTGTTCAGCTTTGATTCAGCAGAGGTTCTACATCATGTTAAAGGGCCCTTAGAGGAGGTGATCACTGATTAAGAGTTGATAACGTTTGCTGTTTTTTTGGGCCTTAGAAAAAAAAGCAATAAATGCAATGCCAACTTTGAGATACACACCATTTGAAACTAAAGCAATGGCTACAAAATGATCATTGGTTTGATAGTGAAAAATTAGATCTCATTGTATGAGGGTCTTACAAGTCCCAATAACAAAGACACAATAGGGATGTGTTTTTGTTTCTACATTGGGCCATGTGGTAGTTTACAAGTACATCTGCACATGAAAGGAACTGGCTATTGCCAACATCAATGGTACCTCTTTTACTTAGACAAAGAGATTAACCTTTCATTAAAAGAAACATGTTATGATGGAAATATGTATGCAGCCAATGCTGGCATCTCCTTCTCAAAAAGCTGTTTATCTAACTTTCATGCTGATGCTTTGGCTTCAATGCTTTGAGTCTCTGATGAGTGAATAAGTACAAATAAAAAAATGTTTCTGACACTAAAGACAAGCCAAGCAATTAGAAGGTCATCAATGACAGCCTACATAGTTGTCTTATGATAGATTTACTTAAAGCATAGACAAAATCTCTTAAAAATACAAGGTGAAAACAAAATTGTGGTGGATTCCAGTGAAGCAGCTAATTAGGGGAGCGCACAATAACTGAAACACAAACAGCCATATCTGATAACTATCTTTTAGAATTAAGAAAGTATGCAGACATTTTGGATACCTGATAATGCTGCATTTTCATTTGCATATAGACAGAACACAGTCACCTTCCAAGCTGACAAACAGGTATACTATTGAGGTGCAAATAGTCTTCAAGGTTATCTGAGACACTTCTTAAAGAAATCTTCACCAGTTAAGCTGGAAAAAGGGACCTCAATTCCCTCAGTACCCATTATGAGAATCAGAATCACCAAATGTATAGCGCCAGCCCTACACTACACTAACTACTAGCATTAAACCAATCAACTACGCAAACTACAAAGAAATCTGACATTGTATTAAGCTTTATATTTGCCAAATTTTTTCCAATTGTTTACTAAACTTTCTCTTTTATACAAAAACAGAAAATAATTAAAAGACAAGAAATAATAATTACAAGAAAAAATTCCTAAGATTCAAATACTTTAGAAACGCTCGGTGTGATCTTATTTGATTTTTGTGTAATACTGATCCTTACTACAGTCTAATTGGCTGCTATAGTTATAGACCTAAAAAGGAAAAGGTCCATTGGCACCACAATATTTTCAAAATATAATTGATAAACTTGTGGTATATTCTTTTTGGAACTGTTATCTCTACTCTAGCATTATTAACCTTAATCTCATTACGCTACTGCCCTGGGTAAGTGTCTGATGCAGGGGCAGACTGACCATTTGGAAACTCGGGCACTGCCCGAAGGCTCGGGGTCAGTAGGGGGCCCCATGAGATACCCCTGGTATCTTTTTCATAAGTTTTTTTTAGTTTGGGCAAGGACACGGGCCCCATGATCCCCTATTGCCCGGGGGCCCCATGAGTTGTCAGTCCGCCCCTGGTCTGATGGGTACCGAAACAGTAGCTTTCTATTGACGCTCTCTTATACATGCTACAGGTACAAGTAGCACAAAACATGAAAAGATGATTGTACACATCATCAGTTAGTAGCAAAAAATATTAACATATAAACTACATACAAAACACAAAAAAAATCTGAAGTTTTGGAAGACTTACTTGCAATATACCATGCACAGCATGTTATTGATTTCCTTGTCCGATTTAAACCGCCTGAAATCTTCCCATACATCCTTAATTGCAGTAATAGCCAAAATAATACAAATTGGAATTATGGCTATGGCTGGTTGAAAGGCATTGACCACCGGTACAAAATTTAGAGCGGCTATTAAAACAAAGTACATGTTGGCGAAACGGTGAAACTGTTCAAACAGATTCTTAGGAATGAAGGAAAGGAATGTGTATTTAGTGGTCTTGATTCTGTTGGTTTGGTAAACACTGTTTGGGTTTTCCTTCCAATTGGCGCCCTCAAAAAGTAAATTGGACTTAATGTCCCTTTTGGAGTCATCCTTTTTCCGTCGTCCCCTTATCACCCTCTCCCAGAGCTCTGTGGTAATAGAAGACATTGCTTTACATGCGGAGGGATGTAAAGTGAAACTTGACTTAAAGTTTTCCAAAGATAGGACAGCCGGCAGATTCCTGGTTCACCATGTTGCTTTGGTGAAGGTTTGTCCTGATTTGTCTTTCTCCTTTATATAAAAAAAAAACAAAATTCCACCACAAAATCCCAAGATGTAGCACAGGTCTTTCATGTGCTCTGGACACCGGCAGACTTTTTCTTCTCTCACTTCTTTCAAAGTACACCTGTTGATTGCAGACGTCACTCCAGCTACCTGTGTGTCACTCCATAAACCAGTTAGTCCGAGGACAGCAGTAAAGCTGCCTCTGGGTCCTACAAGCTCTCAGCTTGGCTATAATCACAGGCTAACCTGTTCACCTGAATGGTATGCTAATAAGCAGTCTCTGCACATAAGATAATAGAATGGCAGTTAGCCATGTGCCTACTTATAATAAACAGAATGAGGAAGCACATGAAATCTTTACATAGCAGAGGAGAGGGAGCGTCTTGTACATGTGACAGTGAACTTTGAACTGTGAACAGTATATTATTAGAAACAAAGATCTACATTAACCTTTTTCTCAACATGGTATGACAGACTACAGAACAAGAAATCTTGAGATAGGCAGCATAAAAACACTTGCAATTCATTTGTAATCGTTGCACTTCATAAAATGTGAACAAAAAAATATGAATCTCTTTTATTGATATATTTCAGATAGATTTATTTTTAATTGCTTAACAACTCCAGTCAGTCACAGTGTGTCTGAGCTTTTTTTTCTTTTTGTTTTGGAGATGTGTTGTCCCTACATTATATAACTTTCAAACCTAATAACTGTGAGTAACTTTAACACACGGCACTTTGCGAGGGGCCATTCATTTAGTAAAGCACTCCAATGCACAACTACAGTAGATGTCAATGCACTTGCAGTAAAAAAAATTGCTACGCTGTACATGGAAAGCCCATTCTAAATAGATTGGCTACCTGATCACAATTCACATTAACAGGTAAAATAGCGCACATGAACTAATGTATCACAGCAGATTGCATTTTGCATTTTATAGCATTTTTCTACCTTTATGTTTTTGTTTCATGTTTTTTTTGCTAGCAAGTGAGAAGGGAAATTAGAAAAATGCATTTTACTGTAATTTTTTTTCCATTGCAATTTTTATGGTTTTTTTGGCACAGCCCCATTTATTTATCCCAAATTATACACTGCTCAAAAAAAATTAAAGGAACACTTTGAAAACACATCAGATCTCTATGGGGAAAATTATCATGCTGGATATCTATACTGATATGGACTGGGTAATGTGTTAGGAACATAAGGATGCCCCATTGTTTGATGGAAATTAATATTATCAGCCTACAGAGGAGTGAATTTAAAGATGCCCCAAAAACCAAAGTGAAAAAATGATGCAGTAGGCTAGTCCATTTTGCTGAAATTGCATTGCAGCAACTCAAAATGGTACTCAGTAGTTTGTATGGCCCTCACATGCTTGTATGCATACTTGACAACATTGGGGCATGCTCCTAATGAGATGATGGATGGTGCCCTGGGGTATTTCCTCTCAGATCTGGACCAGGGCATCACTGAGCTCCTAGACAGTCTGAGGGTTCAACTTGGTGACATAGAATGGACCAAAACATGATGTCCCAGAGGTGTTCTATTGGATTTAGGTCAGGGGAGCGTGGGTGCCATTGAGTGGTATTAATTCCTTCATCCTCCAGGAACTGGCTGCATACTCAAGCCACATGAGGCCGGGCATTGTTGTGCACCAGGAGGAACCTAGGAACTATTGCACCAGAGTAGGGTCTGACAATGTGTCCAAGGATTTCATCACGATACCTAATGGCAGTCAGGGTTCCATTGTCTAGCCTGTAGAGGTCTGTGTCCCTCCATGGATATGCCTCCCCAGACCATCAGTGACCCACCACCAAAACGGTCATGCTGAACGATGTTACAGGCAGCATAACATTCTCCAAGGCTTCTCCAGACCCTTTCACATCTGTCACATGTGCTCTGGGTGAACCTGCTCTCATCTGTGAAAAAGCACAGGGTGCCAGTTGCAGACCTGTTAATTCTGGTGTTCAATGGCAAATGCCAATCCAGTTCTATGGTGCCGGGCAGTGAGAACAGGGCCCACTATAAGACGTCAGGCCCTCAGGCCACCCTCATGAAGTCTGTTTCTGATTGTTTGGTCAGAAACATTCACACCAGTGGCCTGCTGGAGGTCATTTTGTAGGGCTCTGGCAGTGCTCACCCTGTTCCTCCTTGCACAAAGGAGCAGATACCAGTCCTACTGATGGGTTAACTAGTTGCTGACCGCAGGTAGCTGAATGACAGCTGCACTGCTGCCAGCCATTTTTGGGAGGCCGTCAATGCAGCCAAGTAGTGCCGCCAGTCAGTGTCCAACAGTTGCGCCAGTCAGTGCCCAGCAGTGCTGCGAGTCAGTGCCCAGCAGTGCCGCGAGTCAGTGCCCAGCAGTGCCGCGAGTCAGTGCCACCTCATTAGTGCTGCTTATCAGTGCCGCCTATCAGTGCCCATCAGTGCTGCCTATCAGTGCAGCCTCATCAACGCACATCAGTGATGGAGAAAAATTACCTGTTTGCAAAATTGTATATTAGAAACAAAGAAACTTTCTTTTTTTTTTAATTTTTTGCTCTATTTTGTTTATAGCACAAAAAGTAAAAAAACACCCAGCAGCAAGTAAATACAACCAAAAGAAAGCTCTATTTGTGAGAAAAAAAAATTATAAAAATATCATATGGGTATAATGTTGCATGACCACGTAATAGCCATTCAAAGTGCGACAGCACTGAAAGCTGAAAATTGACCTGGTAAGGAAAGGGGTATAAGTGCCCGGTAGGCAAGTGGATAAGGACCTTCTACGGCCCTGTCCAACTCTTCTAGAGTAACCAATTGTCTCCTGGAATCTTCTCCATGCTCTTGAGACTGTGCTGGGAGACACAGCAAACCTTCTGGCAATGGCACGTATTGATGTGCCATCCTGGAGGAGTTGGATTGCCAGTGCAACCTCTGTAAGGTCCATGTATCACCTCATGCTACCAGTAGTGACACTGACCTTAGCCAAATGCAAAACTAGTGAAAAACAGTCAGAAAAAGATGAGTAGTGAAAAAATGTCAGTGGCCTCCACCTGTAAAACCATTCCTGTTTTAGGGGTCGTCTCATTGTTGCCCATCTAGTGCACCTGTTGTTAATTTTATTAACACCAAAGCAGCTGAAACTGATTAACGACCGCCTCTGCTACTTAACTGACCAGATCAATATCCCAGGAGCTTAATTGACTTGATGCTGTACTATGATTAAAAAGTGTTCCTTTAATATTTTTTTGAGCGGTGTACTTGACAAGGTCTGCCAATTTAACCCCTTCCCGCTGGCGTCTCCTGGCCCTTTAAGAGTTTCAAACGCTGGGAGGCAGGGCAGGTGGGACGTTGTTTAGGGATTATGTGACCACCATGACGGCGGTCACATGATCGGGAAAGGTCCTGATTGAAAGAGCAGACCAGGACCTTTCCGGAAGTGCCGGACATGTGTGCTGGGAGCGCACAGGGCGTGCGCTCTCAGCACATGTTTTTTCTTACATGAATGCAAATATGTGGCCGCACGGTGTCTAGGCCCAGACGCCGGGAGGCCGCACATTTGTGTGCGGCCGGCGTAAAGGGGTTAAAAAAAGATGTAATCTAAGTGTGATTTATGCTATTATGTAAAATTGTGGAATGGAAGAGCTTAAAGAGAATGTGTGACTTTTATGTTAATGGTAATTTCACATCAGCTTTGGTGAGAAAAAAAATAGATAAGTACACATTGCTGCACTGCGTATCTGAACTAACTAAGACTAAAAAGTGGCATTTTATTTCAAATATGGCAAATGGATAATCTGGGAGAAAGGTGGTCAGTCCTTAAAGGGTAATTTCATTTTCATGAAATAATGACAATAATGTGTTATTAAACCCAAAACAAAAAAAGTAATATATTGCAGCTTACTAACCATCAAATGTGGTGGCTGCATTAGTTTTTAGGCTTTTGGTGATCTGGCCAGTGACACACCTCCCCTCTGGATGGATGAGCAACCCTTGGACAGCAGCATTGTCATTCTGGGGATAGGGGAGAGCAGTGTTAGATGTACTGGCAGATTTAGATACACTAACACATTGAAGCCAAACCCCAGCTCACACTGCAGTTACACAAGCAGTTATAGCAAACTTTTTTTTTTTTTTTATAAAGATTTTACATGAATAAGTAAAGGCTGATCATTGTAAGCACATCGTCTGTATTAAATAGTTTTTCCCATCACTTTAAACTGCTACAATTGCAGGAGAGCTTGTTCTATTGAAAACAACAAACTTACTGGTTGGACCATCAGATGAAAATACAGGAAAGTCTCAGAAGGAACACTAATGCAGCCATCACATTGGGAAGCTGCAATATACAGTAATAAGGATGTGCATGTAGGTGTATATATATATATATATATATATATATATATATATATATATATATGTGTGTATACAGTTATACACATACAGTTAGGTCCATATATATTTGGACACAGGCACAATTTTCATACTTTTGGCTCTGTATGCCACCAGAATAAGTTAAAATGAAACAGTCTAAATGTGCAGATTTTCAGCTTTAATTCAAGGGGTTGAACATAAATATCAAGTACAAATTTTAGGAACTGCAGCCATTTTTATACACAGTCCTCCATTTTCAGGGGCTCAAATGTAATTGGACAATTGAATACAATCATAAATAAAATGTTCGTTTGTAATATTTTGTTGAGAATCTTTTACTGGCAATGACTGCCTGAAGTCTGGAAGTCATGGACATTACCAAAGACTGGGTTTCCTCCTTTCTGATGCTTTGCCAGGCTCTAACTGCAGCTGTCTTCAGTTGTTCTTTATTTGTGGGTCTTTCTGCCTTTAGTTTTGCCTTCAGCAAGTGAATGCATGCTCAATTGGGTTGAGATCAGGTGATTGACTCGACCATTGCAGAAAATTACACATATTTTCCTTCAAAAGCTCTTGGGTTGCTTTTGCAGTTTTGGATCATTGTACTGTGAAGCGCCGTCCAATCAACTTTGCTGCATTTGGCTGAATCTGGGCTGACAGTATATCTCTAAACACTGCAGAATTCATCCGTCTGCTTCTGTCATCTGTCACATCATCAATAAACACCAATGACCCAGTGCTACTGAAAGCCATGCATGTCCATGCCATCACACTGCCTCCACCATGTTTTACAGATGACGTTGTGTGCTTTGGATCATGAGGTGTTTCAAGAATGCTTTTCCAGAACTGGTCTGGCATTTTTAGATTTTTTTTGCAAAGTCTAATCTGGCTTTTCTATTCTTCAGGCTTATGAATGGTTTGCACCTTGTGGTGAATACTCTGCATTTGCTCTCATGAAGTCTTCTCTTGATTGTAGACTTGGACAATGATACGCCCACCTCCTGGAGAGTGTCCTTCACTTGTCTGGATGTTATGCATGGGTTTTTCTTTACCATAGAGAGCATCCTGTGATCATCCACCACTGTTGTCTGCCATGGACGTCCATGCCTTTTTATGTTGCTGAGCTCACCAGTGTGTTCTTCTTTCCTCAGAATGTACCAAACTGTTGATTTGGCCACTACTAATGTTGCTACTATCTCTCTGATTAATTATTTTTCATTTTTGAAGCCTTACAATGGCCTGTTTCACTTGCATGGACAGCTCCTTTGAACGCTTGATGTAGGTTCACAGCAATAGATTCCAAATACAAATACCACACTTAGAATCAACTTCAGACCTTTTACCTGCTTCATTGATGAATAATTAATGAGGGAGTAGCTCACACCTGGCCATGAAACAGCTTTTGATTCAATTGTCCAATTACTTTTGGTCCCTTGAAAAAGGGGAGATGGCTGATCTTAAGAGCTGTAATTCCTAAACCCTTCCTGCAATTTGAATGCACATACCCTGAAATTAAACCCACACACATACATACATTATATTTTTTAAACATTTTATTATTAAAGATTACCTTTCCATTTCAATCTGCCACCAGCTCTTACTTTCTAAAACTGGAAAAAAAGGGACATTGTTTGTGTACAGAACTCCCACAGCTATATCACCCCCTGCTCTTGTGAATAGCAGTTTTTCTTTTATTGTTGGGACTAATCATGTGACTAACTGGCAAGCAGACCCATCCAATGCGAAAAGGAAGCAAAAACTGACTGGAGGAACAGCAGCAGGTAAGACCTCATAACCAGGGGCGGACTGACAACTCATGGGGCCCCCGGGCAATAAGGAATCATGGTGCCCCTGTGTCCTTGCCCAAAATCAAAAAAAGCCTATGAAAAAGGTACCAAGGGCATCTCATGGGGCCCCCTACTGACCCCGAGCCCTCGGGCACTGCCCGAGTTTCCAAATGGTCAGTCCGCCCCTGCATCAGACACTTACCCAGGACAGTAGCGTAATGAGATTAAGGTTAATAATGCTAGATTAGAGATAACAGTTCCAAAAAGAATATACCACAAGTTTCCAAATGTTCAGTCCGCCCCTGCTCCTAACCAACTTGAAATGAATACATCTGATTAGGGAAGAGTTGTTTTGTCTCTAACCAAAAATACAATTTAATACTTTAATAAACTGCAGGGTTTTTACTTTTACAATGCTTTTAAAATAGACTTCACAATGAATACATCATGGTGCAATAACATACAGTAATTAAACATCGACCTATTCTATCCCTGGTTCTTATGAAAACTGGTTTACAAATGTTAACAATATAGCACAAATTGCTCATGTAAAGCCAAGCCCTCTTGTAAAATCTTTTTAGTTAGAAACACGCACACACGTCACAGGCTTTAATAAAGAACAATGTGGCAAGTGCAGAATACCAAAACAGAGATCAACTTTCATTAGACCAACAAAGACTGATGCTGAACTCTCTAAAAGACACAAATTATTACAGATTTATATTGGTTTGTACATCCCTAAATGTAGTTTAATGCAAATAGTATAAGTGCTTGTACAACAGGCAGCAGAGAAGAGGAGGGAGAAGCAGCACAAATAGCCCACTGTGTTGCTTTGCAAGGAGCATGCTAGTAGGAGGAGAGAGCAAAGTGACAGATGAGCTCATTAATGTGCTGCTTTTTATTTCACTATCCAAACACAGACAGGGGTAAGAAGGGGACCTGTAAGTACTTCTGAACTGCAGCAAAAAAAAAAAAAAAAACAGGTCACATGATCTGAAAAAGTTGTATGGTGGTGGTGGCAGTGTAAATCCCAGATGTGAATGGACAGATATACAAATCCTTTGATTCATTAAAGTGGTTCTAAAGGCTCAAGATTTTTTATCTTAATGCATTCTATGCATTAAGGCGAACAACTTTCTGATTATAGCTCCCCCCTCAGCCCCCCCAATACTTACTTGATCCCCATCTCAATCCAGTGATGTGCACGAGAGCACTGGTCTCCTCTCCTCATTGGCTCACACAGCAGTGAGAGCCATTGGCTTCTGCTCCTGTCAATCACAGCCTGTGAGCAGCTAAGGAGAGAGTGGGAGCAGTGCGGTGCTGAGCCGCACTTTGTTGGAATGGACATACAGAGCATGCTCGCGTGCTCCCATAAATAGAGGCTTGCTATTGGGGGTACAAAAAATGGCCACTGTCCCAGTCTATAACTGGCCTTCAGAGCAAGGAGCACATGGAAGGGCAACGCATGTCAAACAACAAAAAAGAAAAATTCCCAGCTCTAAATTGCCAGCCAGCCTGCAAACAAACCAAATTAACCTGTCTAACAGTATGCGTTAAAAACAGGGGTTTACTTTGCAAATACATGCGTAAGCTACAGAGCTTCGTCACGGCACCCCAATATTCTGTAGTTCCTAGCTCTCCAATTTTAAGAGCCCCCATAGCAGAGGCACATGTATTTAATAGATAGACCAAGGGCAGATGGACCTGAGGGAACCCACCCCTCCTTAAAGGTACAGGAGTGCACTTGACACCCAGCATGTAGCACAATGGCAGCTAAGGTGTCCAGTGCATCTCCTCGACCAAGACAAGGACACCTTAGCATCCATTGTGTTACATGCTGGGTGTCCGGGGCACTCCTGTACCTTTAAGGAGGGGTGGGCTCCCTCGAGTCCATCTGCCCTTGGCCTATCCATTAAATACATGTGCCTCTACTATGGAGGCTCTTAAAATTGGACTTGTGATGCAGGAAAGTTATTCCCCAACACAGCCACTGTCAGAAACAAAGTCTTTAATTAAAAAAAAAAAATCACTACTAAAACATTTTCACAGTTGATGTTGATATGATAAGTGATCCAAGAAGAAGTGAGAAGATTAAATATAATGTACAGGCTTCAAGAGGTAAAATCCTACTATCTTCTGTGGTTTCAGCCTCCAATGGTTTACAATCAGATCAAAAGATAACCAGAGTAAACGTTATGAAAAAAAGCTGGGTACACACCTCAGTTTAAAAAACAAAACAAAAACGACAGACTCCTGCATCTACACAAACAATGTGAATGGAGGTAAACAGAGTAAACATGCTTATGTTGAACCGGGTGGGCATACACAGAGATTGAAATTTGGCTGGTCCTTTCTGAACTGGCTGAATTTAGATATGTGTGTACCCAGCTTTAACACGTTCCCACCCGGCCTATAGCAGATTGACGGCCAGCCGGTCCTCTTCTCCCTGTAACTGGGTGTCATATGATGTCCTGTGTATTGTGCTGCGCATGCGCACACCCAGGATTGCACAGCATGGTCATTGCTGTCAGATGGTGTCCCTTGGACACAATGCTTCCCTGCTGACAGTAAAGAGCCTATGAAATTGGCTTTTTACCACGTGATCGGCTATGACCTGTCATAGCCAATCATAAATATAAACACACAGCGGTCACTCACTGTTGCTATCTTCTTCTCCTTCCACACCGATCTTGTGTCAAGAGGAGAACCTAGGAACAGTGAGTTTTTCAACCCCTTTCACTACTGTGCACCACACTGCCCCTAATAAAAAAGAGTCCCTGTCAGTACCACCAGTGGATCTGTCAGATCAGCCTATAAGTGGATCTGTCATTGGATCTGTCAGATCAGCCCATCAGTGCATCTGTCAGTGCCATCATCAGTGCACCTGTCAGTGCAGCCCAACCGTACACAGCCCATTAGTGGATCTGTCAGTGTCGCCATCAGTGCATCTGTCAGTGCCGTCATCAGTGTATTGTCAGTGCAGCCCAGTAGTGCATCTGTTTGTGCAGCCCATCATTACACAGCCCATCAGTGGATCTGTCCGTGCTGTCATCAGTGGATCTGTCAGTGCTGCCATCAGTGGATCTGTTAGTGCAGGCCAGCAGTGAATCTGTCAGTGCAGACCATCATTACACAGCCCATCAGTGGATCTATCAGTGCTGCCATCAGTGGATCTGTCAGTGCTGCCATCAGTTGATCTGTCAGTGCCGCCATCAGTGGATCTGTCAGTGCCGCCATCAGTGGATCTGTCAGTGCAGCCCAGCAGTGCATCTGTCAGTGCAGCCCAGCAGTGCATCTGTCAGTGGCGCTATCAGTGGATCTGTCCGTGCAGCCCATCAGTTGGTCTGTCAATGCAGCCCATAAATGGATCTGTCAGTGCAGCTCATCAGTACACAGCCCATCAGTGGATCTGTCAGTGCCGCCATCAGTGCATCTGTCAGTGCATGCCCATCAGTGGATCTGTCAGTGCAGCCCATCAGTGGAACTGTCAGTGCAGCCCATCAGTGGATCTGTCAGTGCAGCCCATCAGTGCATCTGTCAGTGCCACCATCAGTGGATCTGTCAGTGCCACCATCAGTGGATCTGTCAGTGCCACCATCAGTGGATCTGTCAATGCCACCATCAGTGGATCTGTCAGTGCAGCCCATCAGTTGGTCTGTCAGTGCAGCCCATCAGTACACAGCCCATCAGTGGATCTGTCAGTGCTGCCATAAGTGCATCTGTCAGTGCATGCCTATCAGTGGATCTGTCAGTGCAGCCCATCAGTGGATCTGTCAGTGCAGCCCATCAGTGAATCTGTCAGTGCAACCCATCAATGGATCTGTCAGTGCAGCCCATCAGTGCATCTGTCAGTGCTGCACATAAGTACACAGCCCATCAGTGCATCTGTCAGTGCATCCCCCATCAGTGGATCTGTCAGTGCATTCCCATCAGTGCACAGCCCATCAGTGGACCTGTCAGTGCATCCCATCAGTGCATCTATCAGTGTACCTGTCAGTGCATTCATCAGTGCAGCACATAGTGTACCTGTCACCACAGCCATCAGTGCATCCTAATCAGTGTACTCGTCACAGAGTCGACACAACTGCCGCCCATCAGCAGTGTACCTATCACAGCCATCCATCAGTAGTTTACCCCTCATACAGCCACATTCACCAGAGCTGCAATGTCCAAAAAATATTCTACCAGCGAGGAGGCACTCAAAATCCTGAGCATGTTGGATGAGAGCAACGGGGAGCTCTCATCATCCGATTCGGAATATGAGCCAGTAGAAAGTAATGAGTCCGTGACTGAATCAGAGGATGCAGCAGTCTCTCCTAAAAGGATACGGCACTCTGAATATCAGGCAACAACGAGCAGCACCATACACCCCAATGGTCAATCAGCAGACACCAATGGCGCTAGACCCCAGGATGAAAGGCCCAGTAGCAGCACTGGAGCATCCCACCAGACCCCAAGAATTAGGGCCAAAACATATCTTCCTGATGCCCTGGAAAACCCTTTATGGCTGCCTTCCAGCTCAAGATCAGCTTCAATCCCACCTTTCACTGCACAGCCAGGTGTGCAGACCAATACTGAACATTTTTCTGAAATAGATTTTTTAAATTAGTTTTTCCCCTGCCGATTTACTGCAATACATTGTGGACCAGACAAACCTTTTTGCTCAGCAGTATATTAATAAAAATCCCAGTAATCCTGTGCCCGTTCTTTTATATGGAGTCATCTCACATTGGAGGAGTTCAAATTGTTTTTGGGCCTTATGTTTAACATGGGGCTTACAAAAACAAATTGCATGTCTACTGGTCCACCAACCCCATCCATCATATGCCCATCTATTCTGCTGTAATGTACCGGTCACGCTATGATCTAATCATGCAATTCCTGCATTTCAATGATAACTCACAGTGCCCTCCCCGATATCATCCCAACGATGACAAGCTATACAAAATCCACCCCCTAATAAATTCTTTTGCGAAGAGATTTGCGGAACTTTATGTCCCTGAGCAACACATTTGTGTGGATGAAAAGTAAAAGGGCCAGGAATGGATTGAAGCTGAACAAGCTCTGTGAAAAAAGCTGCAATTTATTTTTTCCATTTGGCCATTTACAATGTGTTTGACATCTATCAAAAGTCAACAGAAAGACCCACCACCTTCCTTAAATACATAGAAGAAATTATCACTGCCCTGATCTACCAGCAAGGTTCCTCCCCAGAAAACATTCATTCTGATTGTGTGAGAAGACTTCATGAGCAGGGGCGGACTGACAACTCATGGGGCCCCCGGGCAATAGGGGATCATGGGGCCCCTATGTCCTTGCCCAATCTCAAAAAAGCCTATGAAAAAGGTACCAGGGGCATCTCATGGGGCCCCCTACTGACCCCGGGGCCCTCGGGCAGTGCCCGAGTTTCCAAATGGTCAGTCCGCCCCTGTTCATCAGCAACATTTTCCAGAAAACATTCCACCCACAGAATCAGGAAGAAGACGCCAAAAAAAATGTTGGGTATGCAGCAGAAGAGGAGTTAGGAAAGACACCAGTGTTCATTGTCCACAATGTCCCTCCCAACCAGGCCTATACATTGGAGACTGCTTCCAACGTTATCACACGTCACTTATATATTAATTCCCCTTATTTTTAACATTTCCCAGTTTCTAAACTCCGTGCTGGTCATTTCCCTGCTGACTTGATTAACCATGCCTTTGCCTTCCACATTAACGAACCCTGGCCTGTTTACAGACAATCCCTCTGCCTGCCATCTGGATTGTTTCTAAACCGCTTTTCTGCCTTCCACCTGAACCGACCCTGGCCTGTTTACTGACAATGTTTTAGCCTGCCGTCTGGATTGTTTTTAACCACTAGCCTCAGGGGCGGACTGACAACTCATGGGGCCCCCGGGCAATAGGGGACCATGGGAGCCCTGTGTCCTTGCCCAAACTCAAAAAAGCCTATGAAAAAGGTACCAGGGACATCTCATGGGGCCCCCTACTGACCCCGGGCCCTCGGGCAGTGCCCAAGTTTCCAAATGGTCAGTCCGCCCCTGACTAGCCTACAGGGCACTTACTGTATACCCCCTTCCTGCCCAGGCCAATTTCCAGCTTTCAGCGCTGTCATGAAACACTGTACCCATATGAAATTTTTATCATTTTTTTTGTGACAGATAGAGCTTTATTTTGGTGGTATTTAATCACCTCTGGGTTTTTTATTTTTTCTTAAACAAACCAAAAACCACTGAAAATTTTGAAAAAAAATTTTTTTTCTTAGTTTTTGTTATATAATTTTGTAAATAATTGATTTTTCTCCATCACTGATGTGCGCTAATGAGGCTGCAGTGATGGGCACTGATAAGCTGGACTGATGGACACTGATAGGTGGCACTGATGGGTACTGATGTGGAGGCACTGGTAGGTGGCACTGATGGGCACTGACAGACATCACGGATGGGCACTGAAAGGCAGCACTGATATATGGCACTGATAGGCAGCACTGATAGGTGGCACTAATAGGCGGCACTGACTGGCACTGTTAGGCAGCACTGAGGCACACTGATAGGCGGCACTGACTGGCACTGTTAGGTGGCACTGACTGACACTGATAGGCAGCACTGACTGGCACTGATAGGTGGCACTGATTGGCAGCACTGATAGGTGACACTGATTGGCATTGATAGGTGGCACTGACTGGCACTGATGGGTGACACTGAAAGGCAGCTCAGATGGGCACTGATATGTGGCATTGATGTGCACTGGTAGGCACTGATATGTGGCATTGATGTGGCACTGACAGGCACTGGCAGGTGGCATGGATGAGCACTTAGAGCTGGCACTGATGGACACAGACAGGTAGCACTGCTGGGGCTACACAGATCATCAGGGCACACTGATCATCAGTGCCCTGATGATCAGTGCACATGTCCCCTCAGAGGAATGCTGATTACCGGCTCTCCTCACGAGCTGTCAGCGTGACAGCTCGTGAGGAGAGAAATGCTGATAACCGGCATTTCCCAGTTTACATGTGATCAGCTGTGATTGGACACAGCTGATCACATGACCGAGTCAACATCTTCGGCTCGTTCCGTGGATCGGTGATCCACTGTGTCCGAGGGACAGAGCGCACTGCCGATCGCCGCGCTGCATGCTCCCAGAGCCGCGCATGTGCGGTGAGAATGGGAGGACGTCATATGACATCCTCCCAGAACAAGAGAACCGCCTTGTGTCTGTCATTGGACTATATGGCGGGTGGGTGGCGGTTAAACCACTTTTCTGCCTTCCACCTGCACTGAAATCTGTAACGATTGTGCGCAAAAGAGATATGGATTCTGTACGTGACAGCCATCTTGTTAAAGTCTCAGCCATGTTGTTTTTCACTTACAATCATCTCTCCTTTCCTTCCTCCTCCCTCCCCCCTCCTCTAGAAAATGGAATTTGTAGCTGTAAGTTGTAACAACTTCAAAAAAGCCTTTTATCTTAAATAAAACACAAATAGGTGAAGCTCTAGAGCTGTAAACCGCTAATTAGGCTTGGCAGGATGTCTACATTGCAAAGACACTTTCCTCTGCACTATCGTAAAACAATAGCTCAGTCAGTTTTTACACATGACCCGTTAGGCATTAGGGCTCTAGGAATGCAGGGAGTGCCATAAAACATGTCACAATTTCACATATAATTCATAAAATTCAACAGGAACTGGGAACATTATTATTAGGCATATATTTGGATAGATCATTTTATGTCGAACCAGGCAAGGTCATACATAACTATGTTGGCACGTAGGAGAGAGGAGAAAGCAGTCTCTTTCTTCTTGGGTGACAAGAGTACACTGTGTTTGGTATCCCTGGGTTTGAAATACAATTCTGAATATTAATCTGCCAGTTGCCAGAATGCCACCTGCACATATTGGAAGTTGTTGATATCAGTATGAAATTGTAGTGCGACTCGGTCATAAACTTGGTGGCCTCTTGGAACCCTTCCCCAAACTGGATGATTGGTCAGTTCTCAGGCGACACCCCTTTAATATCATAGAAAAGGACTGACAGGCCTGGAGAAGGGAGCTCTCGTTTAACATCAATCTAGAAACATCTAATGGACTTGAGAGCCAACACAACCTTTTTGCACGGACAACTGGACTCTGCTGAAACAGGACTTTGTAAGTATTCTGCCTTCTTAACTCCTTCTTTTATTCCTCTGTTGCTCTATTGTTCTCTTTATAGCTCTGTAACATCTTTTTCTGTAAATATTTTAATTGCATCATTTTGACCTTTTTAGTAATAAACCCTATTTTCAAAAGTGTTGAAACTGTCTCTAAAGCTTTTAATGCAAACTAAAGAATCCCTGTCTCTCGAAGAGTGATACTGTATGTAATAATCCTCTGAATATACCCGTCTGTGGTGATGGTGCGTGTCATGTTTCACATGACTGTCATATGCCTTTAAGTGTTCTCTTTATTTCGTCTCTGCTCCTCCCTTTCCTTTGGTTTAGTTAATGCTGTATAGATAGCCCACCCTTTTTCCCATGAAGGCATTGCAGCTTCTAGCCTCATGTCATGAAGCAGGTCACATTATGATCTTTTGACCTATCAAATGTTCATTGTTGTAAGATTCTTCACAAGATCTACAAGATATCATCCGATTGAGTCACTGACTGTGGTATTCAACTGAGATTGGAGTTATCGCTATCTCATCACAACTGTAAGTTACAGAGATCACACTTTCAATGCTTAGATTGGAGAGACAGAACAGTAAAAAGATCAATGAAATGTCTTCATAGGATCCTTGCTAGCTTCAAAAGATCAGTCAAATGATCAGTGAAATGTCTTCATAGGAACCTTGCTAGCTTTGGATACACAGTGAGATGTTATATGGACACTGGAATAGCAGCTACAGACTGTGCAGCCATCTCTACACATGGCTGCAAGCATATCTCAGCATAACACTCATCAGTGTCAGGACAAATTATTGATGTGAATATTTTACAACTGCACATTTATACACTGCATCTGTATGCATTAGAACATGGCTTGTCTGTGAAACCTTAGAAAGTGAAAGAAAACTTTTCTGCAACCATTGCCTAAGAAACCTGAGCTCACCCACAGAAAAATTGATACATTTCTCTGTAAACTTTGTATCAGCCCCTCTCCTTGCTAACATGATGTTTCAGGAAAGTAATATACAGTCTGGGGAAACTAATACACAACCAGAGCAGGACTTTGACAAAGAACTGCTGTCTAATATCAATGACTTATGGTCTAATACGTCCTGTATAATAATACTGTTAAATAAATGTCTGCTCTCTTCCAACAATCTCATGAGCCAATACAACTAGAGGGCGCAATCCAGCAATTGAATGTTGCTTATGAGAATTATCAAAGACTGTGTGTTAAATATATTGCTCTCTTAAAGCGGTAAAACACTTAAAGGTCATTGGAAGAATTAATGAGTTTTGAGGAGCTCAGTCTTGAAAGAGACAATTTAGTGGTGCGCATAAAGACAAAGGCAGAAGTTAGAATAACATTGCTCCATGAATCCAGATCTTATTGCTCTGCATCTACTAGATGCTCCTCAAGATCTTCCAAATCCCTACAATCAAGGTCTTCTCCACTTAATTAACAACTAATAAAAACCCGTGCTGATGCTGAAGCTTCTAAAATTCAGGCAGCTTTCGCCCAAAAGAAAGCAGAAATAGAGGCTCAAGCCGCAGAAATGGAGGCTCAGGCTGCATATAAGAATGCAGGGAAAGAAGCTGAAGCCACACGCCAAAAGTCAGAAATTGAAGTTTTGGAAAAACAATGTGAGCATGCCACAGCCATGGCAAGATTAAGGGTCTTAGAACAAGCTGCTAGTGAAAACGAAAGAGACAACAGTTCCAGACACTCAGTTGTATCTTATGTCTCAGATTCTTCACACACCTCTCCAGAACGTCAACTCCCTGTCACAGCAGCCAAAGTACTCAAAGTTTCTTCTCTGCACCTACTGTACTTCAAGATGATTTGCTCTTATATCCCCCAATACATCAGACTGCAGCATCTCAGTTAGCTGCAGACACTGGTATGTATTTAATAGACCGTCCATCATACTTTGGCACCAACAGAGTACCTCCTAGCAAACGCGCTACTCTATAAACCAATGTGCCAATGGACTTTAAGCCAGCTCTGGCATTGAATGCCTTAGCAGCAACATATGTTCCCAAGTCACTCCACGTAATTCCACCAACCGTCACAACTAACTCTGTACCACCTGCAGTCATGCACCCAAAATCTGAAAACACGGACATGTCACAATTTGCTAAGTACATGCTACGCAAAGAGCTTGTTAAGACAGGCCTCACCAAGTTTGATGACAAGCCTGAAAATTACAGAGGCTGGAAATCCACCTTTAAGGCCAAAATGAGTGACCTAGACATCAATGCCATAGAGGAATTAGATCTGCTCATCAGATGGCTAGGTCTACTGAACGCATCAAGAGGCTCAAAGCAGTTCATATTCGCAACCCTGCTGCAGGTCTTAATGCTGCTTGGGGCAGCCTTGAACATACCTTTGGAAGCCCCGAGGCTATTGAAGATGCTTTATTCAAAAGGTTGCAAAGCTTCCCAAGGATTTCTGCTAGCGACAATCTAAAGTTTCAAGAACTCAACTTGCTAAGGCTGACATCAATTTACCTGGTCTCAGTTACCTTGACACCTCTCATGGCATCACATCTATTGTTCTCAAGCTACCATATGGAATTCAAGAAAGATGGGCAGCGCTTGTATCAAAGTATAAGGAAGAACATAGAGTTGCCTTTCCTCCTTTTTCCTATTTCTGTGAGTTCATCAAAAGAATTGCAGACACTAAGAATGACCCAAGTTTCTCATATGGGGACTGTAACGTTCTCAGTACACTCCCTCTAAGATCTACGAACACACGCTGTCAGGGCAGGAACGGTGGAATGGACAGGCAGGCCTAATGGTAGGGTCACGCACCGACTGATGACAGCCACCACCCGCAGACCGGAGTCCCTCAGGGTGCGGAGTCCAAGTCCCAGGCTGCCTTTCACCAGGGCCCCTGATGGTGGGGATGGACTTGACGCAGCCAGAGACCAGGTCGCGGCCCCCGAGTAACCCCAGCTGCAGCAATGGCCACCGCCAATGGCGTAAGCTGGTGGGAACCAGATGGGAAATGATAGCGTGGTCGGACAGGCCGGATCGATAACAGCGGGACAGATGGTACAAGATGGTAGGCAAGAATACTCAGGTCACGGGCCGGGATCAGCAACGGAAGGTCAGATAATGGGATAAGGCAGAGAATAGTCTTGTCAAAGCCGAGTTGGTTTCCAGAAAAGCAACGCGAGAGTAGAACAAGAGCTTGCTGCAACACAATCATACAGGACACGAATGCAAAGAGCAACTGCAGACAGCAGGCTTAAATGTGATCAACCACACCCCTCTGGAGGAGGAGCTGCAGAGACCTGAAAGCATAAAGGCTCCCACCATGCTTTGCAGAAACTTAAGATGGATGCCAGCACATGGAGCAGCATAAGCTCTGAGGAAAGGTAGGACCTTGACAGTACCTCCTCCTCAAGGGCCCCTCCCACTCCGCGGCTCAACAAAAGGCTTCTGAGGAAAGCGGGCGTGAAAAGCGCGGAGGAGGGCAGGAGCATGAACATCCACAGAAGGAACCCAGGAACATTCTGCGGGACCATAACCACGCCAATGGACCAGGAACTGCACCCGACAGCGGACCAACCGAGAGTCCAGAATGCTGCTCACCTCATACTCCTCATGACCGTCAACCCGGATAGGACGAGGCTGAGGCGGAGAGGCAGTAAAGCGATTACAGACCAGAGGCTTCAACAGGGATACGTGGAAGACATTGGAGATACACATCCCATGCGGAAGAGCAAGTGCATAGGCAACCGGGTTTACCCTGCAGAGGATGCGAAAAGGACCAACAAAACGGGGAGCCAGTTTCGGTGCGGGCACCCGAAGATTGAGGTTGCGAGTGGACAACCACACCCGATCTCCGACCTGGTATGAAGGAGCGGGCAACCATCTACAATCAGCCTGGAGCTTCTGGCGCTGTGCTGCGTCCTTCAAGGATCTCTGGATCTGCCCCTATGAGGAACGCAGGGCAGCCAGATGGTTATCCACAGCCGGAATCTCCTGTGACGAGAACAACTCAGGCAATACAGCGGGTTGGAACCCATAGTTGGCCATGAAGGGAGACATCCCGGAGGAGAAGTTGACAGCAGAGTTCCTCGCAAACTCTGCCCATGGCAGGAGATCGACCCAATTGTCTTGGTGGTCTGATATATAGCAGCGAAGGAATTGTTCCAGGGCCTGGTTGGAATGCTCCATTGGACTGCGGGTGGTAGGCCGAAGGGAAGGAGAGCTTGATACCCAACTGGGAGCAGAAGGCGTGCCAGAACCTGGACACAAACTGGCTCCCACGATCCGAGACAATCACCTTGGGCAACCCATGCAAGCGAAAGATCTCCCTGGCGAAAACCGTAGCCAGTTCTTGCGCAGTCTGCAATTTCTTGAACGGAACACAATGGCACATCTTGGAAAAACGATCAATGACCATAAGAATGACCTATGGCCTTGAGACGCAGGGAGGTCCACAATAAATTCCATGCCCAGGTGTGACCAGGGACACTCCCCATTGGGAATGGGTTGCAGAAGACCCAATGGAATATGCCGAGGAGATTTATTCTGGGCACAGACAGAACATGGCGCTACATATGAGGCGATGTCGGAACGGAGAGATGGCCACCAGAATAACCAAGAAACGTCCCAGGACAACTGGTTCCTACCTAGATGGCCGGCCATCTTGGAATTATGGTAGGTACGTAGCAAGCGGGTACGCAATCCCTCAGGTACGAAACATCTTCCAGCCGGTCTCTCAGGGGAAGCATCAGTTTGAGCCGCCAAAATCTGCTCTCCAAGAGGAGAAGTCAGGTTGGTCCAAATGGTAGCCAGGATCTGGTCCGGAGGTATGACCGAGGTCGGCTCAGAGTCCTCCCTGGACAGCTCAGAATATTGCCGCGACAAGGCATCAGCCCTGATATTCTTGGAGCCAGGCAACGTGACAAGAACAGAGCCCATCTGGCCTGATGGGGCGTCAACCTCTTAGCCTCTGAGAGATACGTCAGGTTCTTGTGGTTAGTGAGAATGAGAACCGGAACCGCAGAACCCTCGAGCAGTTGCCTCCATTCCTTGAGAGCCTGAATAATGGCCAACAACTCCCTGTCTCCAATCTGGTAGTTGCATTCTGCGGAGGAAAGCTTCCTGGAGTAGAACTCACAGGGAAGTAGGGGTCCATCGGGTGACCGACGTTGAGACAAGAGGGCGCCTACTCCCGTCTCAGATGCATCAACCTCGAGGACAAAAGGCAACCCAGGATTGGGATGAGACAGTATCGGAGCGGAAGCAAAGGCGGATTTCAGAGCTTCGAAAGCTAAGATGGCCTCCGATGACCACTCGTGAGGATTACTGTCCTTTTTGGTCAGATCCGAGAGAGGCTTGGCCAGCGTGGAGAAGTTCCTGATAAACGTCCGATAATAGTTGGCGAACCCCAAAAAGCGCTGAATGGAGCGAAGACCACTGGGACGAGGCCACTGCAGAACCGCCGAAACCTTCTGAGGGTCCATGGAAAAACCCACCGCGGAAATGATGTAGCCCAAAAAGGCAACCTGGGATCGGTGAAATTCACACTTCTCGAGCTTACAGAAAAGCTCGTTCTCACGCAACCGTTGCAGCACCCGCTTAACATCCTGGATATGAGACTCCATAGACGCAGAGTAAACCAGGATGTCATCCAAGTAAACCACCACGCACTGCTGCAACAAGTCACGAAAGACATCATTAATGAACTTTTGAAAGACTGCAGGCGCGTTACACAATCTGAAGGGCATAACCAGGTATTCATAGTGACCGGTTCTGGTGTTGAACGCGGTCTTCAACTCGTCGCCCTCCTTGATCCGTACGAGGTTGTACGCAGCCCTAAGGTCGAGTTTAGTAAAGACCGTTGCTCCTTTGAGACGGTCAAACAACTCGGTAATCAACGGGATTGGATAAGCATTTTTAATCGTGATTCGATCGAGACCCCTAAAATCAATGCAAGGTCTCAACTCACCGCCCTTCTTTTTCACGAAGAAAAAGCCTGCTCCTGCTGGAGAAGTAGACTTGCAAATGTGCCCCCGGGAAAGCGCATCCGCAACGTACTCCTCTATGGCCTGATTCTCTGCAACCGAAAGGGGATACACCCTGCCACATGGAGGAGTGGCACTAGGTTGTAAGGCTATAGCACAATCGTATGGATGATGAGGAGGCAGAGCACCGGTGCGCACCTTGTCAAACACGTCCAGGTACTCCCCATATTCAGTGGGCAACACAGAATCCGAGGAGGCGCACAACATCTTAACAGGTCCATGGATGCAACCGGCCCCACAGTGTGGCGACCATGAAAGAATCTCGGCCGACTGCCAATCAAAGGTCAGATTGTGCTTCTGAAGCCAGGGATAGCCCAAAACCATGGAGTAGTGCGGGGAAGAAATTACCTGGAAACAGGCCAACTCCCTGTGAACAGCCCCAATAGCTACTTCAACTGGCAGGGTCTCGTGGGTAACCTGCGATGGTTGCAGGGGCCTGCCATCAATCGCCTTGAGGACCAATGGAATAACTCTAGCTTGCAGAGGAATGGAGTACTGGGCAGCAAATGAACTGTCCATTAACAATCTGCCAGCACCAGAGTCTACCAACGCCTGGGCCGTCACCGAGCCTCCCGCCCAAGAGAGGCGGTTTATCTTTACAGGAAACCAGGGATGAGGAAACTCCACCCAAGATCTGCCCCCGACAGGATCTCAGGTGCGAGCGTTTCCCGGACGGACAGGACAGGACTGCCGAAAATGCCCAGCGAGACCACAGTACAGGCAGCAACCCTCCTGATGCCGGAAAGGTGAGCAAACCCCAACTGCATGGGCTCACCACCAGACAAACCATCCCCAGGAGGCGTGGGAGGAGAGGGAGGCACGGGTGGGACAGAAAACGTAGGCGCCAATCGGTTAGGGGGGCTCCGCAGACGCTCCTTAAATGAAGGCCTCTCTTTGAGCCTGGTGTCAATCAGGATTAGGAAGGAAATGAGTGCCTCTAGCTCCACAGGCAGTTCTTTGGCTGCGATCTCGTCCTTCAATGCATCTGAGAGACCATGAGAGAAAGCAGCCACCAGAGCCTCATTGTTCCAACCTACCTCTGCCGCCAGGGTACGAAATTCTATGGCATACTCTGCAACGGTTCGTGAACGCTGATGCATGGACATGAGCAGCTTGGCAGCAGAGGCGGAGCGAGCAGGCACATCGAATACCATACGGAAGGAGGCAACAAAACCAGCAAACTCGTGGATCACCGGGTCATTCCTCTCCCATAAGGGATTTGCCCAGGCCAAGGCCTTATCTGAGAGCAGCGAGATTAGGAAGCCCACCTTTGACCTCTCAGTAGGAAAAGCGTGGCTTATTAACTCAAAATAAATGTCTACTTGGTTAAGGAAACCACGACACTGACTAGGCTCACCCCCAAAGCACTGTGGAAGAGGGGCTGAACCAGTCATACCTCTGGGCACCGCGAGTGCAGCAGCAGGAGCGACCACCGGCCTAATAGCACCAGGAGCAAGGTGCGCTGTGCGTGCAAGCAGAGTCTGCAACGCCTGAGCGAACTGATCCAACAAGAGATCAAGTCTGCTGACTAACATAGAGAGCGTAGGCGTACCTGCACCGTCAGGATTCATGGCATTCATGTAATGTCAGGGCAGGAGCAGTGGAATGGACAGGCAAGCCTAATGGTAGGGTCACGCATCGACTGACGACAGCCACCACTTGCAGACCGGAGTCCCTCAGGGCGTGGAGTCTAAGTCCTAGGCTGCCTTTCACCAGGGCCCCTGATGGTGGGGATGGACTTGACGCAGCCAGAGACCAGGTCGCGGCCCCCGAGTAACCCCAGCTGCGGCAATGGCCGCCGCCAATGGCGTAAGTTGGTGGGAACCAGATGGGAGATGATAGCGTGGTTGGTCAGGCCGGATCGATAACAGCGGGACAGACGGTACAAGACGGTAGGCAAGAATACTCAGGTCACGGGCCGGGTTCAGCAAAGGAAGGTCAGGTAATGGGATAAGGCAGAGAATAGTCTTGTCAAAGCTGAGTCGGTTTCCAGGAAAGCAACGAGAGTAGGACAAGAGCTTGCTGCAACACAATCATACAGGACACAAATGCAATGAGCAACTGCAGACAGCAGGCTTAAATGTGATCAACCACACCCCACTGGAAGAGGAGCCGCAGAGACCTGAAAGCATAAAGGCTCCGACCATGCTTTGCAGAAACCTAAGATGGATGCCAGCACATGGAGCAGCATAAGCTTTGAGGAAAGGTAGGACCTTGACACACGCATGTTGCACAGAGACCATAGAGGTCCAGCATTAGTGAAAAGGACTAATGTTCTACCTGCGCCTGCTACAGTTCTTGAAAAGACTGATGAAAACAAGAAAATTGAGGACCCAAATCGCCAATGTCCAATACATAACAAACCACATCCACTTAAGAAATGTATCGGCTTCAGAAAGAAAACCCTCCAAGAACGTAAGGAAATTTTGAGGAAATTTGGGGTTTGCTACAAATGTTGTGCCTCTACAGGACACTTTGCAAAGGACTGTAAAGCGATCATCAAATGTAAAGAGTGTGACAGTGATGACCATGTGCAAGCTCTTCATCAATATTCGCATAACTCTACTACACTCATAAACAATCTTCCTGAGGCAAAGCAAGGAGGGGAGCGCCCAGATCAAGCAGCACCTACCACCCCAGTGTTCTCTACATGTACAGAGGTCTGTGGAAAAGGATTCTGCGACAAATTCTGTGCAAAGATATGCTTGGTCCGTGTATACCCCAAAGGTCAACCTGAAAAGGCCATAAGACTGTACACTATTCTGGATGATCAGAGTAACAGATCTCTTGCAAGAACAGTTTTTTGAACTGTTGAACATAATTGGAGATGCTCTGCCTTATACTCTAAGCACTTGTTCCGGCACTACAGAAGTCTTAGGTAGGAGAGCCAGTGGTCTTGTAGTTACTCCTCTGAATGACAATGTGGAAATATCTTTGCCCACTATCACTGGGGGGAATCAATGGTGCAGAAGGATCTAAGGGTTCTGGTAGATCACAAGCTTAATAATGGCATGCAATGCCAAGCTGTGATCTGTAAAGCGAGCAAAATCCTCTCTTGTATTAAAAGAGATATAGACTCCAGAGAGAGATATCATATTACCCCTGTACAAATCATTAGTAAGACTTCATCTGGAATATGCAGTTCAGTTTTGGGCACCAATTCAAAAAAAGAACATTGGGGAACTTGAGAAAGTACAGAGAAGGGCAACTAAACTGATACGAGGCTTGGAGGAGATCAGCTATGAAAAAAGATTAGATGAACTGAATTTATTCTCTCTTGAGAAGAGGAGATTAAGGGGGGATATGATCAACATGTATAAATACATCAGTGGTTCATATAGTGAACTCGGTGTAGAGCTATTCACCTTGAGGTCATCACAGAGGACAAGGAGGCACAATTTACGTCTGGAGGAAAAGAAATTTAATCTCCAAATATGGAAAGGTTTCTTCACAGTGAGAGCTGTGAAAATCTGGAATAGACTCCCTCAACAGTTGGTTCTGGCCAGCTCAGTGGATTGCTTCAAAAAAGGCCTGGATTCTTTCTTAAATACACAGAATATAACTGGATACTAACATTTATAGCTAAAGTTGATCCAGGGAATATCCGATTACCTCTCCGGGGATCAGGAAGGAATTTTTTTCCCAGCAGGAGCAAATTGGATCGTGCTTTACTCATTTTTTTTTTGGCCTTCCTCTGGATTAACTGGGGTATAGGATTGTAACTTTTTTTTTTTCTATGGTTGAACTGGTTGGACTTTTGTCTTTTTCAGCCAGACTAACTATGTAACTATGTAACAACCAGATTCCAATCACCAAAGAGGAGATCCCTACTCCTGAAGCTGCTTTTCACCATTCTCACTTAAAGCACATAGCCAACCAAATACCAGCCCTTGATGAAAGTGCCGATATCCTGCTGTTACTCGGTCGAGACATTCTAAGAGTGCACAAAGTTTGTCATCAATTCAACGGGCCACACAATGCACCATATGCTCAACGTCTGGATCTAGGATGGGTCATCATAGGCAATGTCTGCCTAGACAAGGACAGGAGGTCCTACCCATTCTCTTCCCTTAAAACACACGTCCTGTCAAATGGGCAAACAACTTGTTCTGCACAACGACCACATAAATATATTGTGAAAGAAAGACTGTTTGAAAAAGGTGCACAACGGTGCATCATACAAGACAATAAGAAAGCTCTTAATCTCTGGGATGACAACATTGGCAACACAGTGTTCGAGGTAACCACTAAAGACAATGAGTTGGCAGCTACCATAGAAGACAAAGAATTCTTAAAAGCCATGAGTAATGAGTTCTACCAAGATGATTCCAACAGTTGGGTAGCACCTCTACCATTTCGTACCCCAAGAAAGAGACTACCAAACAATAGGGTACACGCAGAATCACAGTTTGTTTCTTTAAATCGCAGTTTGAACCAGAAGCCTGAGATGAAAAAGCACTTTGTGGACTTTATGCAGAATGTGTTTGAGAGAGATCATGCTGAGCCTGCACCTCCTCTTACGGAAGGAGAAGAATGTTGGTACCAATCATGCTTTGGTGTCTACCATCTTCACAAGCCTGGTCAGATTATGGTGGTCTTTGACTCAAGTGCTCGTCATGAAGGTGTCTCCCTCAATGACAATCTTCTCACTGGGCCTAATCTGAACAACAATCTCATAGGAGTTTTACTTTGCTTCAGACAAGAGCTAATTGCTGTTATGGCTGACATTCAGCAGATGTTCCACTGTTTCATCGTCCGTGAAGACTACAGAAACTTCCTCAGGCTCCGATGGTACCACAATAGTAATGTCAACGATGAAGTCAGACTACCAAATGAAGGTACATGTTTTCGGCAACAGTCCTTCTCCTGCAGTAGCAATTTATGAACTTAGGAAAACAGCTCAAGAGGGTGAGACAGAATTTGGATCTGACGCAAGACAGTTCGTCAAAAGGAATTTTTATGTAGACGACGGACTCAAATCTCTGCCCAATGAAGAAGCTATTGACCTTCTTACTAGAACCCAGAACATGCTTGCCACTGCAAACCTCCGACTTCACAAAATCATCTCTAACAGCGACAAGGTCATGATAGCCTTTCCTTCAGATGACCATTATGTCAGTTTGAAGAAATTCCAAATAGGATCTGACCTTTCTATTACACAATGCAGTCTTGGATTGTTTTGGAATGTTAAACAACACACATTCACATTTCAAGTATCAGCCTGTGACAAGCCCTTCACAAAGCGAGGAGTTTTGTCTACAGTGAACAGCATTTATGATCCCTTAGGTTTCATTACACCTCTCACCATTCAGGGTAAGATACTGCTGAGACAACTTACTTCTGAAAGCTCAGACTGGGACACCCCCTTACCCAAAGAGAATCAACAAAGTTGGGAATCCTGGAAACAGTCTCTAAAAGCATTAGAACAACTCCAGATACCATGCTCTTACACCAAGCATCCTTAAAGAATGCCACCAGAAGAGAGATTCATAGCTTCTCCGATGCTTCCAACGAAAGCCATTGCTGCAGTGGCTTATCTTCGAGCTACGGATCCCAGCAGTAAAGTGGGTGTAGGATTTATCATGGGCAAGACCAAGCTCACACCAAAACCTGCACATACTATTCCAAGGCTTGATTCCAGCTGTGTTAGCTGTGGAAATTGCTGAGCTTATAGAACTTGAAACAGATGTTGAAATAGACTCCTTTGACTTTTATACAGACAGCAAAATAGTGGTAGGATAAATACACAATTGCACAAGACAGTTCTACGTGTATGTCAACAACAAAGTGGAATGCATAAGGAAGTTCTCTACGTCTGAACAATGGCACTATGTTCCCACTAGCCTCAACCCTGCTGACTGCGGCAGTCGTGCAGCACCTACTACTGCATTTCGGGACACATCTTGGCTATATCCACCACGAAAGAAGGTTCTGCACACCTTTACTCCAGGCCTATAAAGGAACTAGTACTTCTTTTGTGAAAAGAGGAAGACAAGTCATCAACTTGAATTAAAGGGAGGTAAGAAGGAATCGTGCATGTTGCTGCTGTCAGGAATGGACTCACCACTGGTGGTGGGACTCACCTGCCGTGTGGGCTGCAGTACCAGGGCTGGCCAGCAGGTGCTCTCAGCAGCCAGAAGCTCACTCCTGCAATCAAGTCATCACCTGAGGCTGATTGCAGGAGGTGTATTTAAGGAGTAGCCAGGCCTGCAGTCCGGGCCTTGGTGTATGTTTCCCATGAGCCCCTGTACCTGCATCCTGTCTGCTTTCTGCCTGATCCTGACTCTGAACGAACTCCGCCTGTCCTGACCTCGGCTATTACTGACCACTCTTCCGCTCGCTCCTGGTACCCTGTTTGCCCGTTTGCTACCGACCCGGCCTGCCCGACTATTGATTTGTATATATGGTTATCTGTTGGAGGTTGGGTTGTTTGCACTGTGTTATGTTTACCTTGCACTGCGTTTGTGTTTAGTCTTTAATAAATTGTCTTGTTTACTCTACACCTGAAGCCTGCATTTCCCTGTGTCAGTCCACACACCTCTGGTCATACCTAGAGCCCTGACAGCTGCCTTCCCCTCTGAATATAGATTTCCATGTCTCAGCCTGGACTTTCGAGATCAACATCTGCAAGTATTATGCTAAATTTTTGCATCTTTTTCCTTTGTTCTTCCTTTCCCTCTTGTTTTTCAGATGTTCCTGGAAAGAATCTTCTTTACTTATATTGGAGTTGAACTAAAGTTTGTTATAATAGAAATCGTAAATTTCGACGGGGAGTGTCATGTTTCACATGACTGTCATATGCCTTTAAATGTTTTCTTTGGTTTAGTTATTGCTGTATAGATATCCCACCCTTTTCGCCAGTAAGGCATTGCAGCTTCTAGCCTCATGTCATGAAGCAGGTCACATTATGATCTATTGACCTATCAAATGTTCATTGTTGTAAGATTCTCTCAGTTTATGGAATAAACTTCACAAGATCTACAAGATATCATCCGAGTGAGTCACTGACTGTAGCATTCAACTGAGATTGGAGTTATCTCTATCTCATCACAACTGTAAGTTACAGAGATCACACTTTCAATGCTTAGATTGGACAAACAGAACAGTGTGTGTTGCAGACTCTTATGCTAAAATCATAGTGTTATTGTTAGGATTTGTGAGTTTCCCCCTTCTCTGTAAAAAGGCGGTGGTGACAATGTGAAGTGTTAATTGCGTAATTAACCTAACCCAGTAACAATCGCTCTCAGGCTGCTGGCACATAGATTGTGGTCCCTCGAGCTGGAAAATCTTTGTGCACGGTGCAGCTGAGAGTGGCATTGTTACGCAAGTAAAACGCGGTGCGAGATTGGCTGGTCCTTTGTCACAAGTTGGTGAGAAGGGCAGTGGTTAGGCGCCGCATTCAGTCACAACCTCGGCCTGTGAATTGACCATGTTTTTTGCCTGCCGCTTGAACTGATATATTGCCCTGCTTCTCTACTATAACCACAGGTAATCTTCTGTTCACCCTTAGCTAGGCTGTGGAAAAAGTCTCATGCATATCAGCAGAATGTATTGACATAGTCAAAAGACTCATTATGCCTCAGAATACACGTTGGGGTATTTTCTTTCCAAAATGGGGTCATGTACATGCTATATGTTAGAAATATCTTATAAATTGACAACTTTGTGTAAAAAAATATGTTTTAATTTTCTTTCCATATTTTTCAAAAACTTGTGGAACAAAATGACATGTTCAAAAGACTCATTATGCCTTATATATGTTGGGGTGTTTGCTTTCCAAAATGGGGTCATTTTGTGGGTGGAATTCCATTGTCCTGGTGCTTTAGGGCCTTCAAAAATGTGATAGGTAGTCAGGAAATTAAAAGTGTAATTTATGCCTCTAGAACACCTGATGGTGCTACTTGGATGCAGGGCCTTTGTATGTGGCATCACCATACTCAGGAGTAGCAGAATGTGTTTTTGGGTGTAATTGCAAGTATGCATATGCCGTGTGTGAGAAATATGACAAATTTGTGTTACAAAAAATGTCTTCATTTTCCCAAGAATTGATGTAAAAAATAAAATTCTCAAGAAGTGAAGGAAAAAATGACAACTTCAAAAAATTCACCATGCCTCTTACTAAATAGCTTGGACTGTCTACTTTCCAAAAAGGGGTCATTTGATTGGTGCCATAGCTTGTAGACTCTATAACTTTCACACAGACTAAATAATATACCCTGATTTGGGTTATTTTTACCAAAGAAATGTAGCAGTAAAAATGTTGGCCTAAATTTATGAAGAAAATGTATTTATTTGTAAATTTTTTTAATAGAAACTAAATAAAGTGTTTAGTTTTTTTAAAATTTTTGCCCTTTTTTCCACAAAAAATAAAAAACCCAGTAGTGATTAAGTACCACTGAAATAAAGCTCTATCTCTGGAAAAATTATAAAAGTTTTGTTGAGGTACAGTGTAGCATGACTGAGTAATTGTCACTCAAAGTGCAAGAGCACTGAAAGCTGAAAATTGGTCTGGGCAGGAAGGGGGTAAAAGTACCCTGTATTGAAGTGGTTAAAGTAAGCTTGTTGCTATACTACACTTTTCAAATAAAGCTATACTAAATGAAAAGGATAAACACTTTTCTTTATTGCTGCCTAGTTCTAGGAATGCTGCTGCCATCCTCAAAAAATATTTATTGTTGAAGTCCACATCGAAACTGATATTTCTGGGAGTGCCAATCCCCTGGGCCCCCAACAGTTTTCACTGGTTCCTCCTGCTGACCTCCAATCATTACAGGAGACATTAGGGGCATATAGGTTAGCAGAAGGAACCAGTGTAAATATTGCCTTAAAATCATACATTGCATTGGGCAGCACAGCAGCTAAGTGGTTAACAATTCCACCTGGCAGTACTAGGGTCGTTGGTTTAAATTCCAGCCATGGCACCACCTCTCCGGAGTTTGCATGTTCTCCCTGTGCCTGCATGGGTTTGCTCTGGGTACTCCAGTTTCCTCCCACTCTCCAAAGACATGCTGGTAGGTTAATTGAATCCTGTCTAAATTGTCCCTAGTATGTGTATGTATGAATGTAAGTTAGGAACCTTAAATTGTACGCCCCTTGAGGGTTAGGGACTGACGTGAATGTACAATATATATGTATAGTGCTGCGTAATTTGATGGTGCTGTATAAGTACCTGAAATAAATAAATAAAAACACTTCAGCCCCCAGCCTATTCTGACACTTCTCTCCTACATGTAAAAAATTTTTTCTAGAACCCCCAGACATTACATATTTTTTTAAGCAGAAGCCCTAGAAAACAAGATGCTGGGTGTTGCAATTTTTTACGTCACACGGTGTTTGGGCAGCGGTTTTTCAAACGCAAATTAAAAAAAAAAAACAAATATTGATCAATTTTAATGCACAAAAAAAACAATATAACAATATAATACACAATTGTTTGATAAAATATGATATTATGCCAAGTAAATAGATACCCAACATATTACACATGAAAATTGCTAGTGGAATGGCGACAAACTGTGATACTTAAAAATCTCTATAGTCGGTGCTTTAAAAACCTTTACAGGTTACCAGTTTAGTGTTACACAGGAAGTCTGGTGCTAGAATTATTGCCCTCACTCTGATGTCTGCAGCGATACCTCACAGATGTGTTGCGATCCCTGTTTCCTTATGCGTGAGGGACCAATGCATGCTTTTGCCTTTTGTGCACAAGCACGGTGAGAAGGGGCATTTTAAAAAATTACTTTTTAAAATTTTGTTATTTATTTTACTTACATTTTTTTACTTTACACTCTTTTTTTAATCACTTTTATTGCTATCACAAGGGATCAACAACATCCCTTGTGATAGTATGGGCAATGACCGGTTGTCTTTATGGGGAGATCTGGGGTCTGTTAGACCTCAGACCTATCCTCTGCCCTTAAAAGCATCTGATCAAACCAAGATCTGTTTGATCAGATGCTTTTACAAACTAGTAATGGCTTGTTCATATCCCAGTGAAACCGAAAGTGACAAAATACCATAGAGATGATTGGGGACATTCATCTTTATGGTAAAACAGCAGAAGTGCTGGCTTCAGTCCTGTGCACCGTGGTGCAAAGGGAGAACCCAGGAAGGCAGAATGGCGGCCCTCCCGCCACCTGCAAAAGAGATCCAGTGGCTAATTAGCCTGCCACTAGCCAAGAACAAAGATACTGGGATGATGCCTGTAGATGCAAGCATCATCCCGGTATAACCACTTTAATCTCAAAGGCTGCAGAATAGTTCACAAGGGTGTCTGGGAAGCAGGGGGTATGGTAAAAATAGGTGGTTGAACAGTGGTTTTACCGACCCCAAACCCACCTGAATGCCAAGCCATGAGTTAACATGCCCATCAGTCATGGTGGTACTCACTACTATAATTGCTGAGAAGGCAAAATGTATTCATCAAGTCACATTCAGCAGACAGTATTGCCACCAAGCACAGCCCATTCAAGTGACTGAAAGTCTGCTGCATCCACGAACCAAGCATTTGGCTTGGGGTTGTGGCATGGTGTTTCCATTCAAAATCCTTGTTTGGCTGCAAAAAAAGAATTGTCAGCATTGCCTGACAATTAAAAACTTTTTTTTAAACAACACTGGGTATCCCCTCCCATCCATACCAAGCCCTTCAGGTCTGGTATGAATTTTGAGGGGAACCCCCACGCCAAAAAAAAAAAAAAAACGGCATGGGGGGTCCACCCAAAAATCCATAACAGCCCAGCAGGTCAGGAAAGGGGGGGATGAGCAAGCGCCCCCTCCTGATCCATACCAAGTCACATGCCGTCAACATGGGGGGGTGCTTTGTGGGGGCTCCACCTCCAAAGCACCTTGTTCCCATATTGATGGGGACAAGGGCGCTTCCCTACAACCCCGGCTGGTTGTGGTCAGGTGCATTGCTTTGGCTAGTCACAATGCACTGTCAGGGTGTAGTGGATTGTGGGGCGTGGCCGATGAACAGCCCAACGAACGCCCTTACCATTTGTGTGTTCAGCGAACACACAAACAGCCCATGTTCAAGTCAAACTTATGTCTGACTCGAACATAAAACCCATCGCTATTCTTTAGTAAATCAACCCCACAGCATCGAAGAGCCAGATAGCAAGCATTTTTGGATAGAAAGGTCAGCAAATGGCAACCCGCATATTTCTCTCATGACAAATATTCTTTAAAGAAGCGTTTCAGCTTTTATATATGTAATTTTCTGTTTTATTTATGTTTAATCGCTGTCTATTATATTTTAAGACAATAGCATGGTACTAATCAGATAGTTATGTATACATAAGAGCTCACTATGTCATATCAACCATTTAATGACAATATTCATCGAATAGAAGGAATAATGCATCACATGGTAAACCAGCAATGTATCATAGCACAAATGAATATCATAGCACATGTATAAATCGCTTCAGAACAGGGTATGTGATTAATCCTGGGCAAGATCCATACCCTGGTTGGTGTGGTCACATACCTCTCACCTAACCGCTTCAGTTATCGGTGGCCATAAGTCACTCAGGTTATATGCAACAGCCTGAGCAAAAAGTCTGTGAATTTGTTAATGAAAGAATATTTTCAAATATTTATATATATATTTCAACTATAATTCTTGCACAATGCAAGATAAATTAACTATACTTAATATTTATATAAGAGAAAGATAATACATTTTAGTGCTTTTCAAAATTAATCCCAGTTTTTAAAAAATGTAAGCCTATAAGAAAAATGGCAACAGAACACATTTACCATTTCAGCCATACAATATCGGATCATTTTTAATTTTGACAACTCTATGATTAAACAAAAAAAAATTAAAATTAAGCCATCCATCTTAGTTGTATAAATACCAGTGTCCAGAATTAACTGGAAAAATTATATTACATACTAAAAAAACATAGGTAAACCAGTTTCAGTTTTGGCTGTGCAGAGCCACCTGCTTACTCAAATTTGAAGGACCAACATCTGAATAAATGTATATTTTCTGCAAAACACATATTTAAAAGCAAAATAAAAAATGATCATTATATAAATGCATAAATATTTAATTATGGTCAGTCTGACACTAATAGGGAGTGAAACAAAAAGATAAACAAGGAAGAGGTGGATAAAAGAGTTGAAGGTGTGATGTAAAAATTACCTTTTGAAAAAAGCAGACACAGCTTTCTGCCTGGGTGGGGATATTTAAATATGAATAGGTAGTGCTGAGAAAAACCAAGAGATGTGTGGGAGGTAAATAAAGTAGAAACTTGCTGCAAAAAATATAAGCAGGGTTTCATCCCCCTTCAGCTGACCGCATTTATGTGCAAAAACAAAAAAACATATTTAATAATAACCTTTTTATAAGACCTGGAGGTATCCATCAGCAGAGGCTGGATTCACGCTACTGCATTATTAAAATGCTGTATTTTAGCTTATATCTTCAACAAATGTTTTAGTATGCTCTACTGAATATTTAATTATATTCAGAAATTTTGTTAATGAGTTACAAGCAAAATCAAAAAGAGAATTTCTTATTTTCCCTGAAACAGCAATACAAAGTGGGAAAAAAACTGTGTTATTGCTATTCTACTAGAATAGTCATGAAAGTAAAAAAACAAATGCAACATAATCAAAATTAGACAGTGTTACTAAAGGTTATCTATTTTTTTTATTAAAATAACAAATATGTTATATTCACCTGCTCTGTGCAATGGTATTGAACAGAGCGGCCCCAATCCTCCTCTTCTCGGGTCACCCGCTGGCAATCGTGGTGCCTCCTCTTCTTTGTGAGCCCCCACAGCAAGTTGTTTGCTTTGGGGGAACACAGTGCGTGCTCGCTGCAGAGCCGAGTGTCTATTGAACAAAACACCACAGACAGACACAGTGGGGTTTATTTACTAAAGCTGGAGAGTCCAAAATCAGACTCCCTTCTGCATAGAAACCAATCAGCTTCTAACCTCAGCTTGTTCAATGAAGCTTTGGCAATGAAACCTGGAAGCTGATTGGTTTCTATGCAGAAGGGAGTCTGATTTTGCACTCTCCAGCTTTAGTAAATAAACCCCAGTAGGTCTTAGTCTCTCCGCTCACTTGCTCCCCATTGAATTTGATTGACAGCAATGGCTCCTGCTTCTGCTTGAGTCCTGTATGAAGAGGAAGAAAGGAGAGAAGAGATGCAGCTGTGCACAGCACTGGATCTCTTCTCCCCTCTCTTCCTTTTCATACAGGAAATGGGGGGGGGGGGAGGCAGAGAAGTAGTAAATGTTTTTTTACCTTAAAGTGTTACTAAACCCAGGTCCCTGCATTCACTATATCTGTCACCCACAGTATCCAGAACATGGAAATGCAATTATTTTAGTAAATATAAACTGCTAAATACCTTTTCTTATCAGCAGTTAGAGCAGTCTTGTGACTTCAGCAGAGCACTGGTTAAAGCTTTTATTCGTTTTCTTTTTGCTTTAGGAGGATGCAAAACCCCTGACCCTCTGTCTGGATAGTGCTGATTGGCCCTGTGCTGATCACATGCATTCTCCCAAGAAAAAAAAAACCTCTCTAGCAATACACACCAAACTGAGCATATGCATGTGGCTACGGGTTTAGTTTGTCTTATCAGGTGAACATTTGAACAAGAGGTGTGGCAGAGAAAATAGGACAAGATGGCCTTTTTACACAATGCAGAGGATTAACCCCTTAGGTTCCACAGTGGGTATAAAAAGCATGCTTTACTGCATATTTAGACTGATTTTACTGTGGTGGGTTTAGTAACACTTTAATGCAAGGAATACATTAACGAAAAAATGTTTTTAGGTTTAGAATCACTTTAGAATCATCTTAGTCATAGTAGAACAGGGATATTAATTTTTCTCTCAGTGATGAGGTGTTCAACATTATACTGTCCCTTTTCTCCTAAAATTGTATGCTCATGTTTGTTAATAAAGGCTAGCTATATCTTTCAGCTACTGTTTCCCTAGCAAAATCCTGCCAAACTAGACAAAAAAATACCAATTTTCTCGAAGAGGCCATTTCAAAATGTTTGGCCACTCCTCTACCCTTGAACAATGCCCATGCCTACAGATGGATTACACAAGCACTTAGCAAGGCATGGTGATATAGGGGTGGATAGGTGTTTAATCTCTACATCACAAAAGGTGAGAGAAACCAGTGTTGCTTGTACATGTATATTGCATAGCACATACCCTATACCTATATTCTAAGGCAGACTTTCCAAAATCTCAAGGCAGATCTAAAAACTAAAAAATTAATGCAACTCTGTACTCAATAATAAATGATTACATATATTTCTTTTAATACAAGCAGTGTAAGTACCTGAATCTGACTTGGTATCAGCCCCTATACAGCAAAATTCAGACTGGAGAGGGGAAGAAGCAGCACAAGGAACCAATCAGTTGTACTGAAGTGCTCATGTAGTGACAAGAAGCATGCTGATAGCAGGAAAAAAGAGCAGCGTGACAAAGACTAGATGGACAGAAATTCAAATCATTTTGCAGGTGAAACAGTCCCCTTGTACAGTATGTATTTCATCTGCGCATTTAGCAGTTTGCCTGGAGTTCAGCTCTAATTTTTTTTAATAGGGAGAAATTGGTGAAATGATTTTCAGTAATCAGGAAACCACTGCTAAAATGTATAGCTTTAGCTCAATGCACTGCATGATCATTGGTGTGTAGTGGGAGTACCTTCTCCCCCTATACAATGGTGGTCAATGGGGGAAGAACCCACTCTGCTGAGGGATGTTTCTTACAGAAGTATGCATGCAGCATCAGGTAGGAGGTCCACCACTGCTCTTTGCTCAAGGAACCTCTAACAACGTCTGGAAGGAAACTAGTTCAGAATTCTAGAATCCCTCAAGCTTCTAATTATGTAATACTCCTAAATACCAACTAAGCTACCATGATTGTGGGTCATGACCAGCCATCTTCTGCAGCCTAGATGGTGGGTATTTACATACCTGATCTCTCCAAGTTCAGGAGTCCCAGTGTGATCTACAAGAAAACACTTACCTTCTATGCAGGGTAGTTGCAATAGTATTTAGTGCCCACAGCTCCACTTTAAACATATTTTACAACTTCCTATGCATGTTTATGTTCTTTCAGAAAAAGGTTTTATGGGAAAAACTGAGTTTTGGGTTCTGTTAGGATAGCTTTGGTATTTATGCAGTAGTGTTGTATTATTTTTCCCATGGAGCATGCTATCACGATCATCCTTTCTATTAATGAGCACTAAGTAAAATATGATAATCCTCAGTCTGGGTAAAACGGTTAAAATGATATGACGAATCTTCATTCTATCCATTTCGCTTTTAACATTCCCACCTCCTACAAGCAGTTGCAACCACATTAGGTGCAAATACCAAAGATGCTTTACAGTACTGTAACACCCGATTAATAAAATGGCACAAAGATTTACATGAGTGTCCTAATTAACATATCAGTCTTGTTGAAGAGCTAGAAATGGTACGCAGACAAAGGAATCACGATTCTTATCTTGCAGTAATTATCATTTTAAGCTGTCTGCCTTTTACTTATGACAAGATGAACCTTGTGTGGACAAGTGGGTCAAATGGTCAGGCATTGAGATATGCCAAGATCATTTTGGTTTGGTGTGGAAAATTCACGGCAACATAATGTTGTTTCCACATTCTTTAGGAATTATAACTTCTGTCTGAACACAGATTGATAAAAACAAGCAATACTCACATTACCAAAGCATCAGATGTTAATACTGGGCTCGTTTTGATGTCGTAGATGGCGCTAATTTATGACTGTCAAAACTATTCCAAAGTACACTGCTGCCAGTGTCAGCCAAGGACTGTGTGATATTTGTATGGCAATGGGCACATTGTCTTTAGTTTTTGGCTTGATATTTCCTTGTCTATGATCTTAAACTTTTGCAATTTCACAAATCAAAAACAGAACAAAAAATCACTGAAATGAATTGTGAATATAGCGAGCGCTCAGAAAACCAGCCGCTGGAACACTTCAAGGGATCACTAGACCTCATAACAGAGACATTATACATATATATAGTGCAGCGCTAAAATATGATAAAATTAATATAAATTCATAGAGTCTTTCTTGTGACAATAAAACCAAATATGTGCAGGTCTTCTCCTCATTAGGTGACTGGAAAATAGCAAAAATGCGCACTCACCGACCGCACATTTTAAATGCGCCTGTGTATAATATAATCCAAAAGACCAGCCAGGTATGCAGCTCCAGAGACCACACGGATCCTCCCTCTCCACCACTAACATCCGCCTTGGGTGTAACAATATCTCCAGATCCAGAGGCCCTCTCGCCCCCACTATCTCACTATCAGCAGTCCTTGAGCCAGAGTTGTATGGGAAGCCTGCCTCTTCACGTCAGGCTCACTATCCAGGGTGCAGATATACATCTTCCATTCTTGGGGTGTCTGGAACCAGAAGGGGGATCCCTGTCTATCTACCTGAGGCGAGAGGGCCTCTGGATCTGGAGATATTGTTACACCCAAGGCGGATGTTAGTGGTGGAGAGGGAGGATCCGTGTGGTCTCTGGAGCTGCATACCTGGCTGGTCTTTTGGATTATATTATACACAGGCGCATTTAAAATGTGCGGTCGGTGAGTGCGCATTTTTGCTATTTTCCAGTCACCTAATGAGGAGAAGACCTGCACATATTTGGTTTTATTGTCACAAGAAAGACTCTATGAATTTATATTAATTTTATCATATTTTAGCGCTGCACTATATATATGTATAAAGAACAAAAAATCAATTTTGTAAATTATAATATTTTTGTTTGTCCTCTTTGTTACAGTAGCCAAACTCTTCTTTTTATAGTATGGCTAAACTCTGGTAGAACAAATAGCTCTGTAAACTTTTTATTGCTGTCTGTGATCTCTTTAGGTGAGATGTGACCTTACTTTCTGTCCTCTCCCTCCCCTTTTATCTGGCCACATAGAACAACTCAGCTTGGTTACACATCTTATACTGCTAATGGCCAAAGCCAAAGGTCTACCCACTGACACAAGGAGGCTGGGCAGTATTGCTCAGTACTGTTTTTGTTTATGGTTCTGCAAAATCCCAAAAGAGCATTTAATTGCACAAACATGACTTCACTGCAAAGGCTTCTGGGACAACTAAAATAGGGAATTATAGCGATATCACAAATAGATGTTGGCTGGACTGTAATCCACTTCCACAGACTGACTTTTTTTTAATGTATAACTGCTGTACTACATCAGGTGACTGGAACCTTGAGAGGGCAATTAAACTGTATATAACAACCTACTCTATACTGTAAATACTTTGTCTTCTAATGTATGATGTCTACAAGCTGTGCTTTAAGGGTACATAATAATTCATTTCAAATGCTTTACATGCATCTGTTTTGTACCTTACATATATTTATTGACATTTCAACAATTATTTTGTAGAAACAGAACAGAATGGGCAGGTTGCAATAAAATGTAAATGGCCATTATCCATTGATCACTACTGCTTATTTTGCTAGAATGCACTGGTTTGCTAGAGCAGTTCAATGCAATGGATTGATCCCTGGTTAAACTGTAACTTTTAGTGGAGTGTCATGGCAACAATCCGATAAAACAGGAGGAAATGAAATATAAAAGATACTGATGACAATTATATTTTTTTTCCATTCTTTTACAATGTTGTTTTACAAGACACATTCACACTGGACAGTCTTGTGTTGTCAATACCACCCCACAGTTAGTTCAAAGGTTGGATATATGCAAATGAATAAGGATATTAACCTAAAATTTCCATGCATTGAAAATTGACATTTATTTCAGGTACTTTTACAGTGCTGTTTTATGCTGTGCTTTACATACACGGTATTTATTATACATAGTGCATTCAGATCAGTCCCTGCTCTCAAGGAGCTTTCAATCTAAGGTTCCTAACTTACATTCATACATACACATGCTAGGGCCAATTTAGACAGGAGTCAATTAACCTATCAGCATGTCTTTTGGAGTGTGGGAGGAAACCGGAGTACCCGGAGGAAACCCACGCAGGCAAAGAGAGTACATGCAGGCTACAGGTAGGTAGTGCCATGGTTGAGATTCGAACTGATGACCCTAATGCTGTCAAGTGGAAATGCTACAGTTACAGTTTAACCAGGGATCAATCCATTGCACTTAGCCACTGTGCTGCCCACATTATAATAAAAATCAATAATATCCAATCCAATGGTCTAATCCATCTAATAAAGATGTCATACTTTGCTAATTGACTATATCCAATGCAGACACTACCATTTCTCATTAGGCATAAAGACGTGAATGTGCTGAATTCAGCATTTTGTAAATTCATCTGGCAGGGTAAGAAACCACGGATTGCATTTAAAAAGCTCTATTTACCAAAGAGAGAGGGGGGAATGGCTTTACCCAATATACGATTATATAATCTATCATGTCTGTTGAGACATGCTATAGATTGGATAGTGGGTAGATCTAGGTATTCAAATATAGAGTTGGAATCAAATATGACAGCACCTTGGAATCTAATGTCCCTTTTGTATTGCCCACCTGCGAAACTGCCTTTATTGAATCACCAAAATATCTTGAAAAGAGACACTGTGGTGGCGTGGAGAGAAGTAGGAAAATATATTAATAAATCTCCATATTGTACAAAATATCTCTCTATTAAAAGTAATCCAGCATTTCCTTCAGGGAAACGACATATAGCTTTTCGCAGATGGGTTTAACACATTTACACCAATTGTTTGATATAGATACAGGGATCCCATGCACTTTTCAGGCTTTAAACCGGAAATTTCATCTACCCCCATCGGATTATTTCTATTTTGTGCAAGTGGAAGAGTATTAACCTCCCTGGCGGTATTCCCGAGTGTAGCTCGGGTAACATTTCAGTACCAAAAGCGGTAACCCCGAGCTACACTTGGGAATACCATGCGGCACTGCTCCGGCATGTGTTCTTCACTTACTTTACCCTGCGCTCCCACAATGTGTCCCCTGCGGCATCCGGCTTCTGTGTCCTGTCCCTGTGACGTAGGGACGTACGGGCGCCGCCGCCGGCGGCGGGAAATTTAAAAATTTTAAAAAATGTCTTTTTTTTTTTTTACATTTTACATAGTAAAACATTGCTGTCTCAACCAATTTCACATACATATTGTCCCTAGTGCTTTGTCCTGCGCCCTGCCTGCATTTTGTCTGTTCTTTCTGCCTGGAAACTGAGAAATGTCCATGGCGTCCAAAAAGTGTCCCTTTAGGTCAAGAGCAGGTTTAGATCAGCTAGAGAACAGCGATAGTAAATCAGAACCACTTGCAGAATTGAGTGATAATGATTCGTGGGGGAAATTCGTCATCAGACACTGAAAGCGATTTTGCGACTGAGCTCAGCAATGTGCGAACTTGGCGCTATATTTCACATTTCAGTGTTTTTGGTTTGATTATATTATTGAATTAAATTTTTTATTATTTTTATATTATTTTATAAATTATAATTTATGATTTTGTGTTTCAAATTTTATCATACCTGGGATGTTTATTAGACTCTTGTTCGGACAGATTTCAGTGAGTTTTTCCTAAAAATTACAGCCTACAATAAAAAAAATACATATTTCCATGCAAAAAAATGGTACCGCCTTTCAGCACCAAAAATCTGAAATAATCATACCGCCAGGGAGGTTAAATCAAATCCTGTACAGGACATCTCTACCTCTTCTTTAGACACTCTAGTAGAAACAGCAGATTTATCTATATCTGTCATTTATCCATACTTGACTAGGCATAGAGATTTTGATCTAGGTAGATTTAATATCGAAAAATGGTCTCAGGACTTTCAGGTGGACAACATAACATTTAAGGATCAAGGTTCTTCAAGGATACCAAAGGGTTTGCAAAATCATAGTAAACGAAGTAAGGCAAGAGACTCAATAGTTTTGTTTAGCTACTTGGAGACAGCGCCAATGGGACACTCTGAAAAGTACAATACAGAATGGGTCCATGTCTATTTAATAACAGCAAGAAGGTGCATACTTAGAGAATGGCTCAACCCATTGCCATTCAACTATGGAAAGGGTACAGAGAGATATTAAAGAACTTGCTTTACTTAGAAAACTTATAAATGAAAGTAGATGATGGGGGGGGAGCAAAAGTAAAAAAAAATGTATCAACGATAGCCTCTATATATGGAGAAATCTTTAACAGCACAGGAAAAAGCCATGTTATCACCTAATTGGGTTTATGCAAATTGTAAAATTAGAATATGAGGGCTGACCGTATATACTGTATATATTTCATTATATTTATTTCTTATCGGTTACAATTTTATACGGTATATTATACATCTAGGATGTTAGATTTTGACCTATAGGGGTAAAATGTGTATATACTAATGCAGGCCATAGATGGGGAGAAAAACGGCAGATTTTTCTTTTAAAAAACGAAAATTCGGTCGTTCAAGCGGCCGACGTTGCCATCAATGGTAAAAAAAATCGGCCGATTTTCATCCCTTCTACAGCCAGCAAAAAGTGTCCCTGAAGAGAGCTCTGCTATTTCTGACAGTTCCTTGACATTTACAGCGGTTGAAACATTGTATCTATTTATTTCCATTTAGGATACAGATGTTTTTATTCGGAAACAAATAGATACAATGTTTCAACCGCTGTAAATGTCAAGGAACTGTCAGAGAACTGTCAGAAATAGCGGAGCTCTCTGCAGAGACACTTTTTGCTGGACTGGAATTATTCTTATTTTCATCCTACTTCTTCTTCTTCTTCTTCTTCTTCATCCTCATCCTCTTCTTCTTCTTCTTCATCCTCATCCTCTTCTTCTTCTTCTTCATCCTCATCCTCTTTTTCATCCTCATCCTCTTTTTCATCCTCATCCTCTTCTTCTTCATCATCATCCTCTTCTTCTTCATCATCATCCTCTTCTTCTTCATCCTCATCCTCTTCTTCTTCCTCTTCTTCTTCTTCATCCTCATCCTCTTCTTCTTCATCCTCATCCTCTTCTTCTTCATCCTCATCTTCTTCTTCCTCATCCTCATCTTCTTCTTCCTCATCCTCCTCCTCCTCTTCTTCTTCTTCTTCTTCTTCATCCTCATCCTCTTCTTCATCCTCATCCTCTTCTTCATCATCATCATCCTCTTCTTCATCATCTTCATCCTCTTCTTCATCCTCATCCTCTTCTTCTTCATCCTCATCCTCTTCTTCTTCATCCTCATCCTCTTCTTCTTCATCCTCATCCTCTTCTTCTTCATCCTCTTCTTCTTCCTCTTCTTCATCCTCTTCTTCATCCTCTTCCTCTTCTTCTTTTTCTTCTTTTTGTCTTCCTCTTGCAGGTCACTGCTCATGCGCAGTTTTTTTATCGGTAAAAAATCGGCCGATTCGCCCACTAATTGCCGCGAAAATCGGCCGATCGGCAAAATCGGCCTATTTTTTTCCAACTTTACCGAAAAAAAAACCGGCCAAAATACCGAAAATCGGCCGACCAAATCGCCCACTAACGATCCGAAAATCGGCCGATTTTATTTTCGGCCGAAAAATCGGCCGATTTTCGACCCATCTATGGCCTGCATAAGAGAGAGTGGTGGAGATGAGAAATTAACAATGAATGAAGTACATAGGAATTTAGAGGTTAGAGTTGGTCTGGTGATGGGTAACAGAGAGGAGGATTAAGGAAAAGATGAGGATAATTGATATTATTCACTTTTGGACTCCCTTCTCTCTCTCTTTTTTTTTTTTCATTTTATTTTATGGACGGGGGGGGGGGGGGGATTGTAATGAGTAATTACCATGTTTTTTATTGTAAAGATATTTTTTAGAAAAATTGATAAAATGTTTTGGAGGGAAAAATATACAAATGCTTAAAAAAAACTAAATAAATAAAATTAAATAAACTATAATTAAAAAAAAAATTATATATATATATACACACACATACATATACACATACACATACACACACTGTATTGCCAAAAGTAACACACACACACTATATTGACAAAAGTATTGAGAAACCCCTCCAAATCATTGGGTTCAGGTGTTCCAATCACCTCCATGGCCACAGGTGTATAAAATCAAGCACCTAGGCATGCAGACTGCTTCTACAAACATTTGTGAAAGAATGGGTCGCTCTCAGGAGCTCAGTGAATTCAAGCATAGTACCGTGGTAGGTTGCCACCTGTGCAATAAGTCCATCCGTGAAATTTCCTTGTTACTAAATATTCCATGGTAAACTGTTAGTGGTATTATAATAAAGTGGAAGCAACTGGGAACAACAGCAACTCTGTTATATCTGTTAGTTATTGATTGCTACTCTTAAGCCTAGTATACACAAGTGATCGTTTTTTTTTTTTTTTGCATGCTACGCTCATATCGAATACAAAAGTGCTATTAAGTGTACACAAATTCTCGTACGATCCAGTACAACTTCCTGTGTGTGTAGCAACGTAACAGTGTGTAATCAGAAGCAATGTCATATACATGTGACCCCTCTGCAAATAATTACCAAATTACAGCAATAAAATTATCACTTAATTATTATACATATTTGTATCCTGAAACAGTATTTTTTCATATTTAGGAGCATTTTTGTTGTAAACAAAGATTGTTTTTGTTGCCCTTTCTCTTTCCGTCTTTTTTTCATGTTTCCGATCATGCGCAGTCTTGGTCACCAGGTTTTTATGGATGAATACTGTACTGATTATACTAAAATCATTCTTATGAGAAGATATCTTATGAAACATTTTTTGCACTTGTCTTGTCCCTTCGGATAATTTCACATTAACTGTCGTGATAGGCTCAAAACAGCTGTGTCTGATTTTCTTATTGTGTGTACTACACTGTGATCTATAGCTAGTGATTTTTAATGGCAAATACACTAGAAATTGCAGAGGTAGCTTTAAGTGAAATGACCCATTATACAGCCCTAACTTTGATTGAATGAGATGAGAAGGGAATGCAAGAAACAGTCTAACGTAGAAACTTCAGTAACACATTTATACGGAAGCACAGCATTGTAGATTAGGGTCACTCCCAGTTGAATATGCTCCTAGTCTGTCTACTGTAAAGTACTGTATTGCTGGTGTTCCTACTGCTTTGGCAGTATGTAACAGAATTATCTGGGCACTGCATGTACTATTTTTTTCAGTGCAGCACACCACAACACAGTAAAGTATTACTGTATGTTGTGTTGCTTGCTTTAGTGCAGCATTTCTCAATATTTTTACCACGGAGGAACCATTAAAATACCTTTCCAGTCTCAGGGAACCCCTGCTAATAATTGCTAGACCTACAGCTCATGGTACATTAGTGTGATGATCCCTGGGAAGAATGATCCTGACATTTGTGGTCAGTGGGAAGAATCTTCCCTTACATATACAGTAGCTACAATCATCATTGATGTATGTGGTTACTTATCTAAGAAGCAGACATTGCTTCTTGCTCGACCAACCCCTAACAAACTCCTAGAGTTCCATGGAACACACTGCAGTCCATGTTTGCAGTAACACAGCGTTAAAACAATGTTTAAAGTCAGCATAAAGACATACAGTATGTATGCTCAGGCCTGGACTGGGACAGAGAAAATAAGCCTGGGCATTTAGACTGAGCAGCCAATTTTTTTTTAACCAAATTACAAATAACGACAACTACTGTTTTTTCCAGGACACCGTGGGGGGGGGGGGGGGGGGCTTTGTGAGGACAGTTGGTGATGGGATATGGAGTTCGTCCTCTGCACTGTAATGTAAAGGGGCACTGTGATAAAAAAGGAACTGCACTGTAATGATTACAGTGTCCCTTTACAGTCCAGTCCCCTTTATATCACAGTGCCCCTAGCAATTGCAGCCCCCCATCATCACAGTGCCCCTTACAGTCATCCCCCCCCCCTTTTTAAAATCTGCACAGTACTACTTATGGCAGGGCAGAGGCAGGATTCAGCCTGTGTGTCCTCTCCGGCATCTCCTGTCCAGCTGAAGATGTCATCCTATCAGCAGGGTAGGGGGCGGGAGGAGCTGCAGATCTGGAACATATTAACAAGCGGGTGATTACCGCTCTCTGTGCAGACCACCAGCTTATCCCACCCCCTGCTCTGCTGAGCAGAAACAGGCATGGCCACATAGTGGGAGGTGAGCTGTGAATGCGGTCTGTGTTAGCTCTGTACAGACCACGGTCGCTGCTTACCTCCTGCTTTGCTGCCTGGTCATCAACAGGCCATGGACTAGTACCGGTCTGTGGCTAGGGTTGACACCTCATCCTTTAAAAACCAAACATTATTTAGACAGGTTCTGAGGCTAATTTATGCAGATAATGCACTGAGTTTAATTACCACCTTAATCAGCCACAGAACCTGTGTAATTAATATGTGTTCGGTTTTAAAGGGATGAGGCGGCAACCCTACCCACAGTCGAGGGGATGGGGACCCCTGCATTAGCTAGCTCTTTTTGGAGACATGGTGCTCGTGGCCCTGGCCCACTGGGCAAATTCCAGGTGTGCCCTTTGGCCAGTCTTGACCTGGTGTGAACTACGCATAGATGGAGCTGTAGAGTTAAATGGGGGATACATGATTATTTATTGGGGTGCAGTATGGTGCTGTTTGTGACCCCAGATTGGATCTAGTTGTAGTATGCTGGGTGATGTAGTGCAACCTATATACAGCGTAGTGAGGGTTGTAGTAGACAACAGCCATCACACATTGCACACACAGATGCGAGGATGTGGGGAGCTCAGGATCTCCATATAACTATCTCTATGTCCCATCTCCAGTCTTCCAGAAATACTGGCAAGTTCCTGGCAGAGACTGCACATTTCTGGGATGGAAATGTCCATTATAATTGATGTGTGCACAATCTGTTATGAAGGAAGAACAGAGAATTACAGATAAACATCAACCCCTGCCTCAGTCTGATCAGTGCCAATTCACTTGGATGCTGGACCCCGACACTGGGGACCCCACTGACAGATGACACAGGAGGGGTTCACACCTCTATAAGGGTCATGACCCTCCATCTATTATACACTGAGAAGGATGCAGCAGCAGGAGTGAGACTCCACAAAGTGTGCAATGAGCTCCAGGAACTCCCCCCACATGACAGCTCAGGAAATCAGTTGTTCCAGGAGTTGGGTTGCCATGACAACGACTCTAATACAAAGTAACCAGGTCCAGGTGTACGGGGTCACATCAGGGAGATCGGAGGAGAAAAGTAACAAAATGTAACAAATAGAGATAGGAATTCTGTGTTTACAAACATCATGGGGGAAACGTGTGTGACACCTGCACAAGGCGGTGTACAAAGAGGGCAGACACTGGGATAGAGAGGGGGTGGACTCCCCAATGTCATCACAATCCCCATCACTGATGATACAAAGTTACCCCAGTGTGTTAACCCATAGTACAGAGGAGTAGGTAGAAGGGAGGGTAGATCAGTAGGTAGGGGGAGAGGGGGAATAGATCGGTACCAACCTAGACAGCAGAGTTTGGCGTAGAGGTGCCCGAACAGCAGAATTTCCCTCTTCTACAAGTAAAACCAACTGGAGGAGAGTGGCCAACCTGCCATCCTGCTGGCCCGGAGTCTCCCTTCTCCTCTACACAGATCCGTCCAGCGCTGAGCACTCCCAGTGTCTACCCACTGCACCAATCATTCACACCGATCTACCACTGCACCTCATCTGAACAATCCACTGCACGGTGTGATCGGGCAGATGCGCAGTGTGCCCTATGGCCAGTCCAGGCCTGCATATGATAACATGTCAGTGTTGCCACTTTTGTATCATTTGAAATCAACATTGCATAAGGTAGAATTGCCTTGTGATCAAAACCAATCTCCCTCATTTATCAACATTCAGACACTGCAGATTTCCTCACACTTGGCTTGAAATTTTTATACCTTGTGCTAACACGGCTAAATAAATGTCACAAAGGCAGAGAAAAAAAAAAAGACTAAAATATAAAGCTGCGCCCATTGTTCTTCAGAGTTCATGCTTAGTGTTTTGTCACACATTTCCCTAATCAGCTGGATCTTGGCAATTGATTCCAGCTTAACAACTGGCACATAGAAATAATACAGATGCACAAAACAGCTAGTGTTAAAACTTGAGCCGTCAGCCATATGGAGACAGGTAGGGAAACAGATACTTCCCATTGCTACAGAATGATCACTTTTCTGCATTTTAAACAAGGCAATGCCTTCTTCGCTTAGGTTAACGTGCTACCTTCACAGACACACACAGGAGGTTGATTTAATGAAGTCTGAGACTTGTACAATATTTGCCAACAGGTGTCCCGTAAATTCATTTAAGGAGAAAATATCAAGTTACTCTTGTGGTTGATTAACGGTTTTACCAGTTTTGCTACTGGAAAGGCACTGAGTTTTCAGAGCAAATTGAGACAAACAAATTGATTTGTACAAACCAGAATTTAACAAGGATCACATTAAATTGCTCAATGCTCACATAAACATTAATTTACACCAAAGACTTTGAGCTATTTTCAGATCTCAGTAATTCTCCCTTGTTTATAGTTTCATCTTTCCATTTTCCAGCTCACCCTTTACAGTTGGCCAAGTAAGATTGCATATCAGACACTACGGCGGATTTATTTAAAAAGATGAGACTCTTCACACAATAAATTGTGTGAATATTCATATGAATTATCTAATCATGTACAGATAAGATAATAATTACATTATCAAGTCATTATTATGTGAAGATTCTCAACTTTCAGCCTCCACTCTCTATATAAATGCAAAAACCACAGTATATTGGGAGTACAGTGCATTTGTTTATTGCCATCAACTGGTAAGGCCCCATTCACACTAGTGTGAGTACCTCTGTGTCTATCCCTTGTGCTGCAATGCATAACAGTGGATATCACATTGTTTTCTATTCCTCTTAGATTGTAAGCTCCGAGGAGCAGGGCCCTTCTATTCCTCTTGTATTGAACTGTATTGTTGCTGTATTGTCTCCCGTTATATTGTAAAGCGCTGAGCAAACTGTTGGCGCTATATAAATCCTGTATAATAATAATACTTTTCTATGGTGCCTGTTCACAACAATCCAACATGACACAGTACAATTTTTGGGAAGGTGTTGGGTGCTTCTTTTGGAGGATATAAGCCAAATGAAAACATTTGTTTAGTTTCAGATTGATTCGTTAAGTTACTAATTTTGTTTAGTTGCAATTAGTTTTGTTTAGTTTAGTTTATTCATTTTCAACCGGATTCAAATTTTTCTAATGTGTTTGAAAAATTTTAATCAAATTAGAATAAAAACATTTTATTCTTTTCGAATTTTCAGAGGACGACTATAATCTATTTTATTGCATTCAAAATTCAAATTTCAAAAGATGGCTATATTCTATTTTATTCTATTCTATCCTTTTCTATTCTATTCCTTTTTCTATTCTATTCTTTTATTTTCTATATTATTCGAAATTCAAATTTCAGAGGATGGCTATATTATTTCTATTTTCTTCTATTTGAAATTTGAATTTTGAAATTCAAATTTTGGAAGATGGCTATATGTTTTCTAATTCTATTTTCAAATTCATTTTGAATCATATGTTATTTCAGACAAAATTCAGTTTTGGTATTTCTAATTTGTTTAAATGTTTTAAGGTGATTGTAGCCGTATTAGTGCATTTGAGACAGGAACAATCGAGTACTGTCCGTGATACTTTTTTAATTTGCACTAACATACAATTTTGAGGACAAGCTCTTGGGGAATGTCCCCTTATTCAGGTCTAAGCAGTACTGAAACAAAGATTTAGCAGAATGTTAGAAGAGATGTAGGGGATGGGGAAAAAAAACAGAGATAAGACACAGCAAAAGCAAAGTCTGGGGGGGGGGGGGGGGGGAGACAACAAGGATGAATTTGCACAGGCATACCATCAAGGAACATAAAGAAGATGACATTTGCACACCTATGGGACACCATTTCCCACAACCAGACCACACTTTGGGAGACCTCAATATTTTAGTTCTTAAAGGAAATTTCAAATCCATTCAGGAAAGAAAAACCTTTTGAAATAAGAATGATAATTCGATTTGACACAAGAGATAACGGCCTGAATTTGGACATGGGATTCCTCAATCATTATCCAACAGTTTTATGACTATAAGCTCAAGTATGACTGCCTCTGCTAGTGTTGTCTCCCCCCCCCCCCAGACTTTGCTTTTGCTGTGTCTTATCTCTGTTTTTTTTTTCCCATCACCTACATCTCTTCTAACATTCTACTAAATCTTTGTTTCAGTACTGCTTAGATCTGAAGAAGGGGACATTGCCCGAAAGGTTGTCCTCAAAATTGTATATTAGTGCAAATAAAAAAAGTATCATGGACAGTACTCAATTGTTCTTGTTTAAATGTATTACTATTGTCATTTGGAAAGTTTGATACATCCGAATCTCCAAACAATGAAAATTTTGTCCGAGTTTCAATTTGGAACAAAACGTACCCCACACTTTAAACAGCCATATACTATGCCCATTTTGTTTTAATGCATATACACTATGGTCCAAAAGTATTGGGCCACCTGCCTTTACACACACATGAACTTTAATGTCATCCCAGTCTTAGTCCGTAGGGTTCAGTATTGACTTGGCCCACCCTTTTTGAGCTATAACAGCTTCAACTGTTCTGGGAAGGCTGTCCTCAAGGTTTAGGAGTGTATCTATGGGAATGTTTGACCATTCTTCCAGAAACACTTTTGTGAGGTCTGGCACTGATGTTGGATGAGAAGGCCTGGCTCGCAGTCTCCACTCTAATTCATCCCAAAGATGTTCTATCGGGTTGAGGTCAGGACTCTGTGCAGGCCAGTCAAGTTCCTCTACCCCAAACTCGCTCCTCTGTGTCTTTATAGACCTTGCTTTGTGCACTGGTGTGCAGTCAGGTTGGAACAGGAAGGGGCCATCCCCAAACTGTTCCCACAAAGTTGGGAGCATGAAATTGTCCAAAATGTCTTGGTATGCTGATGCCTTAAGAGTTCCCTTTACTGGAACTAAGCGGCCAAGCCCAACCCCTGAAAAACAACCCCACACCATAATCCCCCCTCCACCAAACTTTACACGTGGCACAATGCAATCCGGCAAATACTGTTCTCCTGGTAACCGCCAAACTCAGACACGTCCATCGGATTACCAGACAGAGAAGCGTGATTTGCCACTCCAGAGAACACATCTCCACTACTCAAGAGTCCAGTGGCGGCGTGCTTTATACCACTGCATCAGATGCTTTGCATTGTACTTGGTGATGTAAGGCTTGGATGCAGCTGCTTGGACAAGGAAATCCATTCCATGAAGCTCTCTACGCACTGTTGTGCTAATCTAAAGGCCACATGAAGTTTGGAGGTCTTTAGGTACTGACTCCGCAGACAGTTGGCAACTTCTGCACACTGTGTGCTTCAGCATGCACTGACCCTGCTCTGTCATTTTATATGGCCTACCACTTTGTGGCTGAGTTGCTGTTGTTCCCAATTGCTTCAGCTTTGTTATAATACCACTAATCGTTAATCGTGGAATATTTAGTAGCAAGGAAATGTTACGGATGGACTTATTGTACAGCTGGCAACATATCACAGTACCATGCCTGAATTCACTGAGCTCCTGAGAGCGACCCATGCTTTCACAAATGTTTGTAGAAGCAGTCTGCATGCCTAGGTGCTTGATTTCATATACCCGTGGCCATGGAGGTGATTGGAACACCTGAATCCAATGATTTAAAGGGGTGTCCCAATACTTTTGTCAATATAGTGTGTGCGTGTACATCTGTGTGTGTATGTGTATATGTATGTATGTGTGTATGTGTGTATATATATATTATATATATAAAAAAAATTATATTATTACTTACTAAAATACTTTTGTCAATATAGTATGTGAGTGTATATATATATATATATATATATATATACAGTCATGGCCGAAATTGTTGGCACCCTTGATATTTCTCCAGGAAATCATGTATTTCTCACGAAACGTATTGCATTAACACATGTTTTGCTATACACATGTTTATTCCCTTTGTGTGTATTGGGACAAAACAAAAAAAGGGAGGAAAGAAAGCAAATTCGACATAATGTCACACAAACCTCCAAAAATGGGCTGGACAAAAGTATTGGCACCCTTTCACAACTGCGGATAAATAAGAATGTTACAAGCATGTGATGCTCCTGTAAACTCACCTGGGGCAAGTAACAGGTGTGGGCAATATAGAAATCACACCTGAAAGCAGATAAAAAGGAGAGACGTTCACTTAACCTTTGCATTGTGTGTCTGTCTGTGCCACACTAAGCATGGACAACAGAAAGAGGAGACGAGAACTGTCTGAGGACCTGAGAACCAAAATTGTGGCAAAATATCAACAATCTCAAGGTTACAAGTCCATCTCCAGAGAACTAGATTTGCCTTTGTCCACAGTGCGCAACATTATCAAGAAGTTTGCAACCCATGGCACTGTAGCTAATCTCCCTGGTCGTGGACGGATGAGGAAAATTGATGAAAGATTGCAACGCAGAATAGTCCGGATGGTGGATAAGCAGCCCCAAACATGTTCCAAAGACATTCAAGCTGTCCTGCAGGCTCAGGGAGCATCAGTGTCAGCGCGAACTATCCGTCGACATTTAAATGAAATGAAACGCTATGGCAGGAGACCCAGGAGGACCCCACTGCTGACACAGAGACATAAAAAAGCAAGACTACAGTTTGCCAAAATGTACTTGAGTAAGCCAAAAGCCTTCTGGGAAAACGTCTTGTGGACAGATGAGACCAAGATAGAGCTTTTCGGTAAAGCACATCATTCTACTGTTTACCGAAAACGGAATGAGGCCTACAAAGAACAAAACACAGTACCTACGGTAAAATATGGTGGAGGTTCAATGATGTTTTGGGGTTGTTTTGCTGCCTCTGGCACTGGGTGCCTTGACTGTGTGCAAGGCATCATGAAATCTGAGGATTACCAAAGGATTTTGGGTCGCACTGTAGGGCCCAGTGTCAGAAAGCTGGGTTTGCGTCCAAGATCCTGGGTCTTCCAGCAGGACAATGACCCCAAACATACGTCAAAAAGCACTCAGAAATGGATGGCAAAGAAGCGCTGGAGAGTTCTGAAGTGGCCAGCAATGAGCCCAGATCTAAATCCCATTGAACACCTGTGGAGAGATCTTAAAATTGCTGTTGGGAAAAGGTGTCCTTCCAATAAGAGAGACCTGGAGCTGTTTGCAAAGGAAGAGTGGTCCAAAATTCCGGGTGAGAGGTGTCAGAAGCTTATTGATGGTTATAGGAAGCGACTGATTTCAGTTATGTTTTCCAAAGGGTGTGCAACCAAATATTAAGTTAAGGGTGCCAATACTTTTGTCCAGCCCATTTTTGGGGTTTTGTGTGACATTATGTCATATTTGCTTTTCTGCCTCTGTTTTATATTTGTTCCAATACATACAAAGGGAATAAACATGTGTATAGCAAAACATGTGTTAATGCAATACCTTTTTTGTGTGAAATACTTGATTTTCAGGAAAAATATCAAGGGTGCCAACAATTTCGGCCATGACTGTATATTAAGGTTCAGATTGAGCTAACAAAAATACTTCTACGGTAGTTGTGATCGTACAAAAAGATTTAGAGCCTCAGTGAGACATAATTACCACTCTTAGGTATCTGTTGTAAATATACATATAGTATGTAGTGTTGGGTATTTTTTTGCTAAAGCGGTAATTGATTCTAAAAATATATATATATGCCTTTCAGGTTAAAATGAAACAAACACCTTGCTTTAGATGTTTAGTGCAGTAGTTTTTTGTTCAGGCAGTCAGATACTTTCTCACTATTGTTGCTAGATGGCAATATAAGGTTTTTTTTGGTCTTTTTATGTTGTTGCTGCTACAATTGTTAGCTGTTTGTTTCTAGGGGATTTGGAAAACCAGATGTTTAACCCTCCTCTGCTACAGGCTGCTCTGCACTGCTAGACCAGTCCCTTCAGCCTCTTCTCATAGAGATTCCCCCATGGATCAATGGTCTAAGGACCTTGTGACACCATCAAGCCAGCCAGAGACCTGTATTAACCATGAGTATGGTGAGGGACAGTCCACTGACAGAGCATAGGGGAGGCATGTCTGCTGGGGTAGTGGAGCATTGAGTAATTAAGTGTTTTTACTGCACACTATACTAACCAGTTGCCGTCCGCCCTATAGCAGAAGTATGGCTACAGGGCGGCATGGCTGGCAAAATCACGTATATATATATACATGATTTGCATTTCTGGGTAGGGAAGGCGCACGTGCACGCCCTACCCGCATCGCTATTGGCTGCTGGGTATGTCAATCACTCGGTGATCGTTGGCAGGGCTGAGAGGGGAGAGATCTGTGTGTAAATAACACAAATCTCTCTCTTGTCAGCAGGGACATGCTGCTTTGTATCTCTCTGCACAGCAAAGAGATATAAAGCAGCATGTCTTCCAAGTAAAACAGTACACAGCAGACAATGTAAAACACACAGAGCACACAGTTAACCCTTTTATCACCCAGATGTTAATCTCTCCCTGCCCAGTATCATTAGCACAGTGTCAGTTCTTTTTTATTAGCACCGATCACTGTATTAGTGTCACTGGGGATGTTAATGGCTGTTAGTCAGTTCCCACCCAGTGTCAGAATGCCCACCGCAGTCCCACTATAAGTCGCTGATTTCTGCCATTACTATAAAAAACATAAAATTAAAACTCCAGTATATACACCACCAATTACTTTACATGTATTGGGATTTTTTTTTTAGCAAAGACATGTAGCAGAATTCATTTTGTTCTAAATTTATTCAGAAATTTTATTTTTAAATGTTTTTATTGGATATGTTTCATAGCAAAAAGTAAAAAATATAGTTTTTTTTTTTTAAAAATTGTTGGTCTCTTTGTTTATAGCGCAAAAATAAAAAACACAGAGACAATCAAATACCACCAAAAGAAATCTCCATTTGTGGGAAAAAAAGAACATACATTTCATTTGGGTGCAGCGTTGCATGACCATGCAATTGTCAAAGTAACGCAGCGCAGTATCGCAAAAAATGGCCCGATCAGGAAGGGGGGTAAATCGTCTGGAGGGCAAAGGGCTAAATGAGAAGTTATATGAATAGATAATTGAGAGTGATATAGTGAGGACTAAGTGTCCGGTGATTATCTGTTCCTGTCCTAATTAATCTTGCTAGCTCTGTAGTGCACGCACTTAGAGTAACTCACACTGACACATATTCGGTCTGTGAAAACTTCTAGTTTATTATAATAAGAAAGTGAGCTTATAAATGAAAAATGATGCAAGAGTCATGTGAGCGCTGCATTAACATTATTGAGCTATACGTTAGTCTTTGATTGGTCATTTTACACAAAAACAATCTCCTTTCAGAATATAGGCGTGATCTCCTTCTAGGTCTTATCTCTGAAAATAAATATTTTATTTGTTCTCAAGTTCACTCGATGGGAGGGGTTGCTGAGCAGACATTTTTGAGTTGAGGACTACAAAGACCAGCAGACAACAGATATACACACTATATATATATATATATATATATACACACACACACATACAAAGCATTTAGAAATATAAAAATATAAAAGTATAAAAGTAGATATGTATAAGATGTATAAAAAAAACAAACCAAATAGGCATTTTACCATATCCATCACAAGAGCTCAGCGGGGTGTTTATTATTCAATATTATCTTTTCATTTTGTGTGCTTTGTTTATATATATATATATATATATATATATACATATATATATATATATATGTGTGTGTGTATTTATTTATATCACTCTGATTGTCTATTTGCACATTTTGAAGTTCCACTTATTGATTTGTTCATATTTGGTATTGCCTAGCAAGGCATCTAGTCTGTTTGGATATTTTCATTCACTTGTGTTTGGTTATTCTCTAGGTATGCACTTATATCCCCTTAGTTAGGAGCTCTGTCGGGCGTTTACTTTTTGCTTTATGGTTAGGTTTAGTGAGTAGCGCAGCACTATTAACTATTCATTTATTTTTTTGTGTTGTGGGAACGCAATTTGGTGTTTGCAGACACTCTTAGTTTGTCTTATTAGTTTTGGCAGCGCAAGAGGATTTTTTCTTTATTAAATAAGCAGTTAAACACTGTAGTGCTAGTAGTACACCCAAGGGAAATTGTTTTGGTTTCCTGGAGTTGGAATGTAAAGAAAGAAAAACTACACCCAACTGATGGCTTATTTGAATTCCCATCCAGGCAAACTATTTTGGTGATTTGGGTGTTTTTATGGACTATGCATACCCTGCTAATTCATAGTTGCATGTCATTGTATTAACCTCTGTACGGGCTACCTCTTATTGAGTCCAGTTAGACAACTACTTAATGAAACATAGTGGGTTTTATTTACTAAGGTCCAGTTCACACTACATGCGTTTCATTGTGCTTTTTTTTTTCTGCATCCAAAACACACAGAAGGTAGGTTATATGGTTGTCAATGTCATAGTTCACATCAGGGCTTTCAGTTCAAGTGCGTTCCAGTAGCAGAAAAACAAAAAGTGTACAACAGGCATTTTTCCAGCACAAAATTGTACTGGAATATGGTAAAACGCATCAAAAATGCACCAAAAACGTACTGGAATGCACATGTCACTGTTTGAATTTAAGAAAAAGAGGGAGAAAAAATGAACCGAAACACATCAAAAATGCACCAGAATGCGTCAAAAACGTGCATGCAGAAACACATCCAGAATGCATCTGGACTGCGTTTGTATGGTGTGAACCAACCCTAAGGCTCGGTTCACACCTATGCAGTTTGCATTTGATCCGTTTCTGCAGTGCTGTTTGCAGTGCGTTTTGCGTTTTTGCATATGTGTTTTTGATGTGTTTTTATGGATTTTTTTCCAAACTAGTTGCTAGGCAGAGTAACCGCCTCCCGCCCGCCATATAGTAATGTGACGGATGCAAGGTGGTTCTCTCGTTCTGGGAGGACGTCATATGACATCCTCCCATTCTAACCGTGCATGAGCAGCTCCCGGAGCGCGCAGTGCGGCGATAGGCGCTGCGCTGTGTCTCTCGGACACAGAGGATCACCGATCCACGGAAAGAGCCAAAGATGTCGGCTCAGTCATGTGATCAGCTGTGTCCAATCACAGCTGATCACATATAAACAGGGAAATGCCAGTTATAGGCATTTCTCTCCCCACGAGCTGTCACGAGGAGTGGAGAGCCGGTAATCGGCTTTCCGCAGAGGGGACATGTGCACTGATCATCAGGGTACTGATAATCAGTGTGCCCTGATGATCTGTGTAGCCCCAGCAGCGCCACCTGTCAGTGTCCATCAGTGCCAGCTCTCAGTGCTCATCCATGCCACCTGCCAGTGCCCATCAGTGCCACATTTTAGTGCCCATCTGAGCTGTCTTTCAGTGTTACCCATCAGTGCCACCTATCAATGCCAGTCAGTGCCACCTATCAGTGCTGCCAATCAGTGCCATCTATCAGTGCTGCCTATCAGTGCCAGTCAGTGCCGCCTATCAGTGTGCATAAGTGCCACCTATCAGTGCCCGTCAGTGCTGCCTATCAGTGCCACCTAACAGTGCCAGTCAGTGCCACCTATCAGTGTGCGTCAGTGCCGCCTATCAGTGCCCGTCAGTGCCGCCTATCAGTGCCCGTCAGTGCCGCCTATCAGTGCCCGTCAGTGCCGCCTATCAGTGCCCGTCAGTGCCGCCTATCAGTGCCCGTCAGTGCCGCCTATCAGTGCCCGTCAGTGCCGCCTATCAGTGCCAGTCAGTGCCGCCTATCAGTGCCAGTCAGTGCCGCCTATCAATGCCGCCTATCAGTGCCATATATGAGTACTGCCTTTCAGTGCCCATCAGTGATGCCTGTCAATGCCCATCAGTGCCAACTACCAGTGCCTCCTCATCAGAGCCCATCAGTGCCAGCTATTAGTGTCCATCAGTGCAGCCTATCAGTGCCCATCAGTGCAGCCTCATTACCGCACATCAGTGAAGGAGAAAAATCACTTATGTATAAAACAGTATAACAAAAACTAAGAAAAAATGTTTTTTTTTTCTTCAAAATTTTAAGTGGTTTAAGAAAAAATTAAAAATTCAGAGGTGATTAAATACCACCAAAATAAAGTTCTATCTGTCACAAAAAAATGATAAAAATTCCACATGGGTACAGTATTACATGACCACGCAATTGTCAAAGTGCAACAGCGCTGAAAGCTGGAAATTGGCCTGGGCAGGAAGGGGGTATAAGTGCCCGGTAGGCTAGTGGTTAAAATGCAAAACGCATAAAAAAATGCATAAACACCACACTACATGCATTTCTGCAGCACCTCCGTTGAATTCCATTGAACCAAAACGCAACGTTTTGCTTTTAAAAAAGTCCCTGACCCTTTCCCAAAAATGCACCGGGTAGTAACGCGGAGATATGAACATGTCCCATAGGAAATCATGTTAAATGGACTGCTGTGCGTTTCTGCAAAATACAAAAACGCACCGCTTAGATGTGAACCTAGACTTAAGCTGGTTTACTCAGAATCTGGTGCACTTCTGCATAGAAACCAATCAGCTTCCAGGTTTTATTGCTAAAGCTTAATTGAACAAGTTAGAAGCCGATTGGCTACCATGTACAGCTGCACCAGATTCTGCATGAACCAGGTTTAGTAAATCTCCCCGTCTTTCACATTTCAAATGGTTTCGTATTTACATTTTTCCTTGTAAAAGACTTTTCAATAAAGAATTTATTCGTTTTGACATAAAAAATAGTAGCAAACTTCCTGGTATGTGAGGGTATCTAGGCACTCCTGTGCCTACAGCTTCATAGCTTTATACCTGCAACGTGAGAACAAACACTGCTGCTTCTGACTGCTAGTCTCAGAAGTCGATGTAAGATGTGGCGATATTGCTGCTGTGCTGCTTACTATTTCCCTTACTGAAAGCCAAGATGGCCACCGTCATGCAGAACATGGCATGGTATATGTCAGCAATGGGGAGAAAAAGCTGCAAGGAAACCACAGGCAATACTGGCGAGCAGTCATTTACACTCTGCTTGCCTTTTTTGAGCACATGTTCCAGAATTTGGTACCTTTTTAACATTGACCCAAACATACTGACCACATCATCATGAGCATTTCCACAGATCATACACTAAAATACACTGCATATTACTTCTTGTGATAAAGTAAAGCACAACACCGCAAAAAAAAACTAAAAAAAATGCAACCTAGTGTAAAGCTGCAATTTTCTGGTTGCCAATAATATTGCAAAGCCAATAGTAGAGTTGGAGATGTCTGTTACATACTGTTTGAGCCCTGGTTCACATCTAAGCAGTTGTGCGGGCCGCGATTTGCGTGGGCATGAGAGCCCATTCATTTGAATGGACTTCCATGCCCGGGACACGCAGGGAAGACGTCCCTGCACTAGAAATCACAGCCCGCTCGAGAACCAAGGTTCCCAGTACGGTTGCGATTTCCAGTGCGGGCAGTGTGCCATTAGAAGTAATGGCACCCGCCTGCGGGTCCTGCATTCCTCTGTGTGGGTGGTGCAGCTGCAGGCATTTGTGCGGGTCCCGCAGCAGCACCACCCGCACAGATGTGAACCGAGGATAAATGCCAATATGCATGTGTATTTCCCCGTTAGGTAGACAAGACATCCTGATGCAGTCCCATTATTCTTGCTGCTGTCTATTCAGTCAAACAGTAAAGTGTTTATATCCAGTTCATGTCTGAAATGTAAGGTAGACAACTTGATTGGTTGCCATTCAGAACACAAATCTGTAGTATATTGTGTGTGATATATATATATATATATATATATTGAAACACACACTGTTCATTCTTGGACAGCCCAGTGAAAAGACCACTATACACATTAAAAGAACTCTTTGCTATGTTTATTTTATGGAGGTCACCTTGGTATTTGGAGAATAGCCTGTTTATCTAATTAGACATTCCAAAGGGTACATTGTATATGTGACTTGACCATACAAGAAGTATTTATTGATGGTAATTAGACTTGAGGGTGTATTATATGGTGAAAGGATGACTTGTGCATCTGGTAAACACTATAGTGAACCTAATTGTGGGAAGTCTTTTCATGTAAGATCAAAAGTGTTTTGTCAGCCAATCAGAAACCCTCCAGTAAACTGTATTTCAAGGGAAGTTATTTTGGCTGGGAGAGGAGATTTTCCTGTCATTAATATGGGAGCACAGGTATAGATCATAACTCACATTATTGCATGCATGGAAGCTACCTAGGTGCATATTATATATCGGACATATGCTGGACGGTGTATTATCTCTATGCTTGATATGAAGTATCTTAAATGGGACTCTGAGGGCTGTTGTTCATTGTAATATTTACAAGTATTCAGCTGGATTTCTGTCATCTGTAACAAATATATTTATCCGAAAAAATGCATCTCTCTGTAAAAGAACTGTTAGTTGCTGTGGGAAAAGTACATATATAAATATACACTGGTCATACGTCCTACATCATTGATATAAGACAACAGATTTGTCTTATGAACTGTTTCTGTGTGGACCTCATATATGATAAGACAACAAAATCCACACTGAAAGTCTGCTCTTTCAGAAACTGTAATTAATTTTTCATATTCTATGTAGACCTGGATTGGTTTTATTGAGCAACTAAATAGAATGTGAATGTTTTAATTCCGGTATACCTGTGGCTTTCATGTGGGTACGTGTTACTAAAGGAATACTTCCAAGTGGCGTGTCCAATGCTTTGCCGTCAATTTTTTGATATGCCAAACATAGACTATTCTTTTTTGGAGATATGGAATACACATATGTATGTATATGTGCATGTATACACACACACACATATATATATATATATATATACACACACACACACACACACACACACACACAGAGTATATACACACATATAGTGCAAAATCTATGATATTAAAGATATTATAATATGATATTAAAGGAGAAGTTCACCTTTTAACAAAAAATAACTGCAAATTTTTTTGCAGGTAAAAAAAAATGTGCATTTATTATTTCTTTGTTTATGGAGCCTCTAAAGCAGTCTTGCTCAACCTTTTCAATGCAGAAGAACCCTTGACGTAACTTTCCGGTTTCAGGAAACCCCTGCTAAAAATGGCTTTATCTACATGATACATTAGTGTGGTAGTCAGAGGTAAGAATGCTCCTTACACTTGTGGTCATTGGGAAGAATTAGCCCCTTAAAGGTTGCTAAAAAGATCAATGGTGTCAGTGGGAACTTACCTGAGAGGCAAAAATTGCTCATTGCTCAAGGAACCCCTGGCAACCTCTGGACAAACCCTGGTTGAGAAACCCTGCTCTAAAGCATTGCACCAGCAATCAGCAGATCGCTGGTACCATGCAGGTCTCCCCCTGACCTGTCATTATATCTGCTTGCTCGTACATCCTCTATGGGCAAGCAGAACCTCACATACAGGAAAGCTTAATGAACTACCACGTTGCTGTGGAGTGCCGTGGCAGTTCATCGAAAACTACAAACCGACAGCCGCAAAGGCTGCTGGGGCTTGTAGTTTTCCAATTTACAAGATACTGTGAATGAGTGGAGCCCTGCCCGCCTGCTTTTTTTTTAAATTGTGACAGCTGGCGAGGAGAAGAGCCAGTTCAAGCATTACATGTTACACCCTGAATATGGCTGTAACATGCTACAAAAGCTGAACTTCTCCTATGAATAAGACAAAATGTTATCAACAGTAAAATCAGTCAGATGCATAGTTTTCATATGGTCCAATAGCATAATAATATAGTACACCTGCAAAGTAATGTAACTAGGGTTGTCACTCATCCCTTTAAAACTGAACACACAATTAAGGTGGTAATTAAACTTACTTAGTGCCTTATCTGCATTAAGGCTAGGTTCACATCTGTGCGGGTGGTGCGGCTGAGGGACCCGCACAAAAATACCTGCAGCCGCACCACCTGCACAGAGCCATGCGGAACCCATGGACGGGTGCCATTAATTCTAATGGCATGCCGCTCGCACTGGAAATCGCAATCGCACTGGGAACCTTGATTCCCGTGTGGGCTGCGGTTTCCAAAGAAGTGCAGGGACTTCCCTGTGTGTCCTGGAGCATGGGATTCCATTCTAATGAATGGGCTCTTGTGTTCGCATAAAACGCGGCCCGCACAGCCACAGATATGTGAGCTAGGGGTAAATTAGCCTCAGAACCTGTGTAATTAATATGTGTTCGGTTTTAAAGGGATGAAGTGGCAACCCTAAAAGTAACGCTTTTGGGAAAGTTAAAAGTAGAACCAAAAGGCAAAATGTTCTTTCGCCATTTTAAATTAGAGTAAAGGAGGGTTATAACCCTGTCAGATTTGATGTACCATTTGGGAGATATCGCTTTACTCCCTGCCCCACAGCCAAAACAAGAAGTGGGAGGAAATCCTTCCAAAGAGAGAAAATCTCTATTTGTCATCTGGGTCACCAGACCTAGTATTGCCATTGGAAGATATCCCCTTTATTCTTGTTCTGTGACAAACCACAATTTTGCATTTTCTTTCATTTTCACGCTTGGTGATAATGTTAAACAGGGCAAATCGAAAGGATGAATCTTGCTAATGGGCACAGACAGCAATAAAAACTTGACAGATGTTTTAATCTCTTTTCATTCTATCCAAAACTAAAATAAATGACTTTAGTTATGCTTTAACAATATAATTGGTATAAGCTACAATAAGGGACTTCTTTAACCACTTCCGTGCAGCCCTATAGCAGAAATACTGCTACAGGGCAGCACGGGTATGCATAATCACGTATATATATGATATTTTGCAGTTTTGGGTAGGGGGCGCGGGCATCCTACTTGCATCACCATTCGCGGCCTTTGCTGTCAATCACCGGGTCCTGGCCGGTCATTTCTCCCAAACATCTGGTGAACACCGAGTTTCTCAGACAAGGCAGAGACCTGTGTATAAACAACACAGATCTCTCTCCTGTCAGCTCCTGCACACTGCTTTGTATGGCTCTGCATAGCAGAGCCATACAAAGCAGTGTGCTTACAGTGAAACACAGACACAGCCTCATAGTAAAACAGCACACAGTTAACCCTTTGTTAACCCCTTCCTGCCCAGTGCCATTAGTGCAGTATCAGTGCTTTTTATTAGCACTGATCACTGTATTGGTGTCACTAGGGATGTCAGTGATACCAAGTCAGTTCCCCCCCAATGTCAGAATGCCCACCACAGTCCTGCTATAAGTTGCTGTTCGCCGCCATTACTAGTAACAAAAAAAAAATTCCAGTATATATATATATATATATATATATTGCCATTTGTAAATGCTATAACGTTCACGTAAACCAATTAATTTACATGTATTGAAATTTTTTTAGCAAAAACGTGTAGCAGAATACATTTTGGCCTTAATTTATGATTACATCTTTTTTTTACTGGACATGTTTAATAGCAAAAAGTCAAAAATATTGCTTTTTTTCTGAAAAGTTTTGGGATTTTTTGTTTATAGAGCATAAAAATAAAAACCGCACAGGCGATCAAATACCACCAAATGAAAGCTCTATTTGTGGGAAAAAAAGGACTTAAATTTCATATGGGTTCAGCATTGCCTGACTGTACAATTGTCACTTAAAATAATGCAGCGCCATATCGCAAAAAATGGTCCGTCAGGAAGGGGGGTAAATCCTCTGGAGGGCAAGTAGTTATAAAAAAAAAAAAAAAGAAGCTCAAAATAACATCTTAGATATTTTCCTGAGTATTTATAAGGCTGCAATCAATAGGTCATCAAAGCTGAAAAGTGGTAAAGTAGCTTTTGAAAGTAGTGATAAATAAAGACAAAACAGAATCTGAAAACAGACAAGGTGAATAAAAATGTTAAGATACAAGTACTAATGTTCAGAACCTAAAAACACCTTCTAATTTTGGCAAATGGAATCAATGCAACCTATAGCTTTGGAAAGTGATATTCTAAAGAGGCAAATGAAGGGATTAAAGTAAAGCCAAAATGTTTCTGTTTAGTGTCAGTTGGAGCAAGAAAGTATTTTTTCACTTTCTGTGTTCTCAATAAACTGTAAGCAAGAAGACATCATTCTACAGCAGACGCAGGCAGTGATTAAAACCTGACAACTGACAAGGCGTCTAATCCTTTCCCACTCAATCCAAAACTAATAAAAAAATAAACAAACAAAACAAGTTTTGACTGGAGTTCCACTTTAAACAGAGCTGTCAAATAAGAGTTTTAGAAATAAACTGGAGTAGTAAATGAAAAGAATTGGAGTGCAGCCCGTTCTACATAGGCACCAAAATATCTGATGATCTCAGTGTTAATGTGCACAGTGCAGAATACATGCCTGTCATAATCACTTGTACAGTCTATTTCCTTCCATTATTTGCAGACTTGATTATGAAAATCCAATCAGATTGTGAATATATATTTTTAGTATACTTTCAAAGCAAAGAAATTACTGCAAGGACAAGTGATTAATGACAGTTGTTCAGTACTAAAAAGGCTATGTTAATATGGTAATTGGCACATGTCCCAATATAATAACATAACATATTTCCTTTTTTACGGTTATTGATTACGGACAAAAGAGCCTCCTGTGACGGTAATTTCATCTAGCAGAAAAGTAAAGTCGTGTGTCAGTTTTATGGATTTTGTACTTAAAATTCCAGGTGATGCTGGTTTCCTCTCTAGATTCCATGCTGCTATGTCAGTTGAAGCTCAGCATCACTGTTGGTAAATCAACTACAAATGTTTATTACATTCAAATAAGCGTGACATCAATTCCTGAACCACTGAGGTGCTTCAACAAACTTGCAAATCAGTAAGGCCAAGTCCACAATGGCATTGAAAGCAGGTATTTGAGGGGCATTTTTAACGCTCCTTCAAAACTGAAGCCTCAGGTCGAGTTTGGAGGAATTTGAAGCCTTTTCAACGCTCACCATTCAAGTCCATGGTAACACTCCACAAACATGCTGGCAGGCATTTGCTAGACAGTTGCGGTGCTGTTGAGGAGCATTAACAACATTACAGTTTATTATAGGCCTTTGTGGTGTGGTTTTAAACTCGCTTTTAGCATGGGTCAAAAGCACCGAAAATTCACATAGGGCGTTTGGGGAGTGTTTTAATGAGTGTTAAATGCAAGTCAAATGCACCTATTAACACTATAGGTGCATTTGTAAAGAATTAGCATTTTAAGGCAAGTAAATGTGACAAATCTCCTGCGCTCCTACCTAAAAACTAATACCTACTAACAAAGGTAAATCTGCCACATACAGTCATATACCCATAGACAAAAAATAGAAATAAAAAACAAATAATGCAGTGTTACTACCATAAAATCCTTCACACATAGATGAATATGTGAAACAGTGCAAAAATAGTGACACAAATAACATAAATGCACAATAATAAATAGTGCAAAAAAACCTCACAAATAATCACGTGTGACAAGTGTCAATACGAGGTCCTAAAAGGACCAAATAACATAAATAGTGCCCCAAGTAATCCAATGGGATCAAATAGTGCTCCAAAACAAACAAACAAGTCACAACAGGACTCAATGTGCTAAAAACCTCCCACCGGAACTATAAAATTGTTCCCACCATATAACACAAAACACACGTGCATCCCAATCAACGCATAAACTAAAGACTGATCATGCAGACAAACACGAACAAATAAATAAATGTATAAAGTCCCGTGAGATGAAAAACACCTAACAATATATAAAGTCCACAGCAATTCTTGAAAAAATGTACTGATAGATGTGCAGAGATATCCAAAAATGGCTGAATTGCCTGCTCACCTCCCTCTTGCGACCCACACAGGGTCAAAAGGCCTTCAGGATCACTAACACATGGACCCTTAATAATAGGTAATCCTCCACAGCTCTCCACACTGGTCTCCCCACAGCCAAGGCGGTGACGCACTTCCGGTCGGAAGCCATTTTTATTTACATTGGACACCCATGCAAGTATATCTGATCTGAGGTTTGATTTACATGTGATGAACAAGAAAATTTAAAATGTAAGCATAATTTGTTATGTAATACTTTGGTGAATAAATAGTTTTACACTATGCAAGTATTCACTTATATTTTCTGAGGGATCAAGTGGCTGTAGCCACCTTATGTGCCTGAAGAGGAGATCTGCTGCCCTGTGAGCCTGTGCTTGAATCTGTACATGAGGGGAGACCAGTGTGGAGAGCTGTGGAGGATTACTTAATATTAAGGGTCCATGTGTTAGTGATCCTGAAGGCCTTTCTACCCTGTGTGGGTCGCAAGAGGGAGGTGATCGGGCAATTCAGCCATTTTTGGATATCTCTACACATCTATCAGCACATTTTTTCAAGAATTGCTGTGGACTTTATATATTGATGTTTTTCATCTCACAGGACTTTATACATTTATTTATTTATTCATGTTTGTCTGCATGATCAGTCTTTAGTTTGTGCGTTGATTGGGATGCACGTGTGTTTTGTGTTATATGGTGGGAACAATTTTATAGTTCTGGTGGGAGGTTTTTAGCACATTGAGTCCTGTTGTGACTTGTTCGTTTGTTTTGAAGCACTATTTGATCCCATTGGATTACTTGGGGCACTATTTGTTATTTGGTCCTTTTAGGACCTCGTATTGACACTTATCACACATGATTATTTGTGAGGTTTTTTTTGCACTATTTATTATTGTGCATTTATGTTATTTGTGTCACTATTTTTGCACTGTTTCACATATTCATCTATGTGTGAAGGATTTTATGGTAGTAGCGCTGCATTATTTGTTTTTTATTTTAAGACAAGTGTCAACAAGCCCTAAAGTATAGAGTCTAGGGTCTGAGCAGAAGTGAGCACAAAGAGATCCAGAACTGCAGCAAAGTTCATAATACGTAATAAATGATACTGCTAAACAACATGTATTTCATTATTGACACACACACACTCTGAAAATGGATAATATAATGGAACAATCATATATTAAATATATAAAATAATTATATAATATAATCATTCAAATAATACAAATGAAAATGTAATGGACAATAATGATGGAATTTTTAAGCAAATATTTTGTTGCACAATCTTTAGAGGCTATCACTGCACTCAAACAATTTCTATAGATTTCTGTAGCTCTTAATTAGAATTCTGCACCTGTCTTGATATAGTTTGGCCCACTGTTTTGGGCAAACATCTCAGCTTGGAAAAGGAGGACACCGTCTCCAGACAGTGTTTCAGTTCTTTCCATAGAAGTTTGATAGGATTCAGGTTAGGGCTCAGAGGACCACTGTTTTGTTCTTAGCCATTTTTGGGCGCTTTTAGCTGTATATTTTGGGTCAGTGTCCTGTTGGGAGGACCCCTGAACTGTGACTGGGACAAAGCTTTCTGGCACTAAATGGACAGTACTTTTCACCCCAGAATTCCTTGTTTGTGCTAAGATTTCATTGTGTTTTGCACAGATTCAAGTTCTCCCGTGCCAGATTAAGCAACACCCTAAAACATAACGGATCTTTCAACAGGTTTTGTAGCGGGTATGGTGTTCTTTACTTTGAAAGCTTCATTTTTTCATATGTGAACATAGAGCTCATGTACCTTTCCAGAAAGCTTCAGTTTTGTCCCATCTGTCTAAAGGACATTCTCCCAGAAGCCTTGTGACTTGTTTATGAATTTTAACAAACTCCAGACTCTGTTTTTATGTTTTTCTTTAGCAGTGGAGTCATCCACTGTGGAGTCTTTTTCCTTTGAGCCCACTGATGGATGGTTCGATCAGACACTCATGTACCTTGGCCTTGGAGTTCAGCATGTATCTCTTTGTTAGTTTAGCTTGGCCTTTTCTAGGCTAATCAAACTATCCTTCTGTTTAATTTGAGGTTCATTTTCCTCTTGCGGTCACATCCAGAAGGATGGCTATACTTACTGTACATGGACTTGAAACTCCTTAACCACTTGGCACCGAGAGGCCACATATTTGCATACCCAATGTAAACAAAGGATCTGCCAAGAGTGCGCTATGCTCACTCCCAACACATTCAGGGTGCCTCACAGAAAGATTCCAGTCTCTACTTGAGGTTGGGAGCTTTCTGATCATGTGACCGCGGTGATAGTCAATCACGGCGGTCACATGACCCTAAATCCTGCCCCACCTCCTGGTGTCACAAACCCCTTAAAGGGCCAGGAGGTGTCTGTGCCAAGAGAATAATATTTGCAACTATAATCACAGGAACTTTGAGCTGCTTGAAGATGGTCTTATAGCCTATTACCTTTGACATGATGGGTATAGAATTTTCTTTTTGATCTCTCAAGACAGTGCTTTGCTTTTTCTGATCAATATTCAATGTGGTACACACAATAATACCAAAAAGAAGAGTGACTACTTTTACCAATTTAAATAAGCTGACTGACTGATCACAAGGTTTCAGACATGTGTGGTAATAACGACATGAAACAGTTAGTTCAAAATATCACTATGATCCAATTATTTAGGGACAGTTAACATCGGAACATGCCTGTTCCTATGCTGTTCATTTTTGCAGTCCGTTTATTTGAATGGACAGAAAAATGCACTGGAATGCGATATCATGTGATTTGGTACCAGCACACACGTTTGCAAGATGTGTTTGGGTTATTAAGGGCAGTTTGCTCACTTGTGTATATACTATACATACATGATTATATATGGTGATCAGCTTCAAAACATAGCTTGAAGGCAATCTAAACTGCACTTGTAGTCTTCTTCCCCACTATTATTTCTACATCAAACACTGACATCAAAGTCCAACCCCACATGGGTTATTACAACACAAAATAGCAACAAAACCTTTATCCTTATGGACTGTTTGATCAGCTCCCAGTCTCAGCCTGTTCATAGCACAGACTGAATCACACCCACCCACAAGCCTGTCCTAGAGCACTTTGCTAATTAGGTGTCCCAGGGTGTGTTTAGATATTAACCCCCTGCCTACTGCTAAACAGGGAGCCAACCTGATCAGACAAAAGTCTGGTTGACACAAACACTCCACCCCTGACTATGTCCTATATGCTGTCTTTCACTATATATTCTGTGTGTGTGTGTTTTTAGAATAGGTTAATAAATTATGCTACTGACTTGGGAAAATTTGTATTACATGAACTGTCTACAGAACATTCTAAATGATTGGGAGAACAATGTTGTGCATTGCCATGCAAGTATCCTGAAAGCCTTATTACATGTGAACAGTCTCTGACAGTCTATTGTCACATGCAAGCAGTCTATAACAGTTTATTTTTTAAAAGTGAGGAAACTTCAACAGACTTTTGTATAATGGAGAGCGATCATATTAAAAAATTAAATCTGTTATGACAGCAACATTGTACAACTTACTTATTATATATATTGGTTCTTTGCAAATTGATCTTCCTATCATTACGATATCTTTTGTAGTCTTCAACGCCATCTTTAACGGCAATAACCAGGAGAACTATGACCAAGGGTACCATGGTTATTTCCTTATGGAACACTTCAATTACTGGAATCCAATTCAAGATAGCAAGAAACAGAAAATACAAGTTTGCAGATCTGTAAGGGTAAAACAGTAACCAGTTGTTATTTTTAAACATACAGATAAAACAGTTAACCTTTATGTACAGATGTGACCCTTTTAAAAAGATTGCGGCATAGCATAATAAAAAAAAATCTGACCTATATTTGCTAATCAATACAGCAAATTACCATTACAAGAGTTGATATGCTTGAAGTACATAGCACAAATAAGTAATGAAAAGAAACTGCCTAAAGTGAATTGTGAGGATAGAAATGTAGGCTTTGCCATAGATAGCTTTTTTTGGTTGTCCGTCATCTTGATCCTTACTTCCAAATGAGTACCAGGCCCAAATGCAGGATGGGAAGTTTTGGACCTCTTTGGCTGCATGCTTGCTTTATTTAGGTCATTGACTCATGAAATAGCATTGTTGAACTAGTACATATGCATGCAGGACTTGTGATTGGCCAAAAATGTAGCCCCACCCTCTGCCTTTCTTAGTGCCACTGTACTGGAGATTACAGAATGCTAAAAGCAAACCCAATTCAAGTATTTACACAAGCTGCATTTGACAATTCATTTTCATTATTGTTTAATGAATACATAACTACGCATTTATTTTTTGAATCTACCTAGAGTTCAGCTTTAACTACTAGCCTACGGGGCACGTATACCCCCTTCCTGCCCAGGCCAATGTTCAGCTTTCAGTGCTATCACAATTTGAATGACAATTGCGTGGTAATGCAACACTGTACCGATATGAAATTTTTATCATTTTTTTTAGACAGATAGAGCTTCCTTTTGGTGGTATTTAATCACCTCTGGGTTTTTTATTGTTTGCTAAACAAACCAAAAACCACTGAAAATTTAGAAAAAAAAATGTTTTTGTTATAAAATTTTGTAAATAAGTGATTTTATTCCTTCACAGACGTGCACTAATGAGGCTGCAGTGATGGGCGCTGATAGGCTGCACTGATGGACATTGATAGGTGGCACTGATAAGGAGGCACTGGTAGGTGGCACTGATGGTCACTGACAGGCATCACTGGTGGGCACTGAAAGGCAGCACTCATATATGGCACTGATAGGCAGCACTGACGGGCACTGATAGGCGGCACTGACTGGCACTGATAGGAGGCACTGATAGGCACACTGATGGGCACTGATAGGCGGCACTGATGCGAACTGATAGGTGGCACTGACTGGCACTGATAGGTGGCACTGACTGGCACTGATAGGTGGCACTGAAAGGCATCTCAGATGGGCACAGATATGTGGCATTGATGTGTACTGGTATGCACTGATATGTGGCATTGATGTGGCACTGATGGGCACTGGAAGGTGGCATGGATGAGCACTGACAGCTGGCACTGATGGACACTGACAGGTGGTACTTCTGGGGCTACACTGATCATCAGGGCACACTGATCATCAGTACCCTGATGATCAGTGTACATGTCCCCTCTGAGGAATGCCGATTACCGGCTCTACTCTCCTCTCTAGCTGTCAGCGTGACAGCTCGTGAGGAGAGAAATGCCGATAACCGGCATTTCCCTATTTACATGCGATCAGCTGTGATTGGACACAGCTGATCACATGATCGAGCCAAAATCTTCATCTCTTTCCGTTGATCGGTGATCCTTCGGACACAGCGCACCACCGATCGCCGCGCTGCGCGCCCCCGGAGCCACGCATGCACGGTTAGAATGGGAGGACGTCATATGATGTCCTCCCAGAACAAGAGAACCGCCTTGTGCCCATTATTACCTTATATGGCAGGTGGGAGGCGGTTAAAGTGGCTGTAAAGGCTATTTTTTCTTTAAAATAAAAAATAATTTATCCTTCCCTGCTCTGTGTAACAATAATGCGCAATTGGGCCCTTACCCCTTTTTTGTTGTCCCCAGCCAGTGCTGTCCTCTCCTCCTCCCCCTTTCTTTCAAGTGCCTCCATAGCAAGCTGTGTGCTATGGGGGCACCCGTGCATTCGTAGGCACACAGCGTGGCTCTGCCATGCATCTTGCTATATTTTCATAGGATTTGTCTGACAGCAATAGGAGCCTATGGTACCTAAGTAGCCTATGTAGCCTCTAAGAGCAGGAAGAAGGGAAAGAACTGCTGCAGACAAGATCAAGCTGGATCAATAGAGGACTCAGGTAAGTGTGTAGAACCACTTTAAACAATCATAGTCCAGACTGGAAAAAATGTGGAGCCCTCTATTCAACTGTTTTTAACTATGTATTGATCAGGCTTGTATGGTAGGTGGAATTGTGGACCATTCCTCCTCACAAAACTATTTTAGTTCATTGATATTTCTGGAATTTTTTTTACAGTAACAGCTTTTAAAGCCATTGTGAACCTCAGCGGGATTTAAATTTATTCTAAAATATACAGGTATCACTCCTATCCCTGTGTTTCAGGTCAAAGTCTTTTTCATCCCCCAACTTCTATTACACGTCAACTTTATATTGACAACTGTCTTGATATTATATACTATGTAAAATATAATGATGCATATTTGAATTCTTTGTTCCCTGTATGATAACATACTGTCTAAGTGCTGAGGCAGCAAAGTGGCCCAAAACCATGTTACTGAATGTGCCACACTTCACAGCTGGGATGAGGTCTTGGCATTACAGTACAATGCATTTCTGGTAGAGTTTATCTTGTCGCCCAAAGAACACTGTCTTAGATACACTGTGGATCATCCAGGAGGTGTTTTGCGAGCTTAAAAAATTTAGCAGTTTTATTCAAAGCAATGGTTTTCCCTGTGATATTTTAAAGTCTTCTATAATTCAGTGTGTTATAATGGATAAGCGAACTGAGACTTTGGAAATATGTCTGTGAAAGTTCTTATTTATTCAGGTCATAGTACAGCTGTTAATGTTTAGTCACATTCAACTTGACTTGTTCTGCCTTGGATTATAATCTAATATCTGAAAAATGGTTTCCCCTGTTTGCACTACTACAACAGTAATTGACATTTAACATGGTTAGCTTTTTCTAGTCTACAGGACAGTCAACAACTGCACATGGTTCACTAGCACCATTTTATATTTATATATGTATATACCTTTTCAAATTGGCCACAGGTGTAGGTAAAACAAAACAAAAAAAAAACCCAGAATTTTAATCTCTAAAATATAGCATATCTGATTGGAATGTACACATTATGAATGCATGTATTATGGATATTTAATCAGATAAATATAAAATAAAAAATATAAATGAATTTTAAAAAGTTTAGAAGAAAAAAAAAAAAAACAAAACAGTAGACCCCAAACCATTACAGTTTACTTTTGAATTGGTCAATAATTTCAGGCAAACTGCTATACAAGTGGGTTATACAGAGCAGGCACAGCTTCCCCTATATCTCATCATACATGCTGGCCTTTAAAGTGCAATTCAACAAGTGAAGATCTGCTATGCTATAATGAACATCTAGAGCAGGGGCACTGAATCAGAAATCATGGAGGTTCTATCAGTAAAATTTTCTTCCAGCAGAGGTCTGAATCCTGAGGTCTCAGATCCTTCCCGTCACAGCCTCTTCATTTTATGTCACAATCCCATTCTTACACAAGTGTCCTCAGTCCCCTGCACATCATAGTCCCCCACTTCACATCAGTTTTCCCTTTACATTACGGTCCACTGGCCCTTTCACATCTCTTTTATATCACCCCCTTCACAGCACTGCCCCCCCTTTACATCACCCCTCCACAGCACTGCCCCCTTTACATCATCCCTCCACAACACTGCCCCCCCTTTACATCACCCTTCCACAGCACTGACCCCCCTTTACATCATCCCCTCACAGCACTTGCCCCCCTGTACATCACATCACCCCCTCAGGTCACTGCACCCCTTTACATCACCCCTCCACAGCACTTGTCCCCCTTTACATGACATCACCCCCTCACAGCACTGCCCCCCTTTACATCACTTCCCCACATACAGCATTACCTCCCTTCACATCACATTTCCCCCCCTCACACACACACAGCACTGCCTCTCCAGATCTCCCCCTCCCACCAAATCGCCCTTCTTTATGCACCCCCACAGCACTGCCCCCTTTACATCTCCCCCCACAGCACTGCCCCCTTTACATCACCCCCCCCACACAGCACTGTTCCCCTTTCACATCACCACATAACCCTCCCCCCACCACAATAATGTGTTCTTCCCCTTCCACATCTGCCCCCCTTCAAATCATCTCCACCACACACACAGTACTGCTCCCTTCACCTCACCCGCTGTTCCCCCAACATTCACAGCCATGTCCTCTATTCCATGTTCTCCTACCTTACTCAGAGTTGGAGGCATAGCAGCACTGGATGGAGAACAGGAGTGTGAGCTGCCTGGGTTAACTTTTCATATCAGCAAGGGGGTGATTGGTTGCTAGGACCACCCACCTGGTAGGTAATCGGGAAAGTTAACTCATGCAGCTCCCGCTCCCACCCTTCATCCAGTGAAGCTGTGCCTCCTGATCTCCATTAATTGCCATGGAGGCCAGGGGAAAAGAAGGCCTCTAAATGGCACAACCGCAGGACCAGATGGGACAGTGGCCCAGTCCGGATCCGAACTGTGGTCCGCCGTTTAGTGATGCCTGATCTAGAAATAATAATTGTTCCTAGACAGTACCCTAAAAAAAAATTACCTTTTTGTCTGGTATTCCTTCTGAAAAATATTAGTGCATTTCCTGGTATGGGAGGGTGCCAAGGCACTCCTGTGCCTACAGCCCCATAGTTGTATATCTGCAGTATGACATCCAAATTACTGCTGACTCTGACTGCTTGGATAGGAGCTTTGAAGTGAGATTTTATGATGTCACTACTGTGCTGTTTACGGTTCTCCTTGATGGAGTTGCTGACACAAGGAAACAAAGTCCTGCCTCTACCAAGATGGCCACCCCACACAGTGCAGAACAAGACAAGGTATGCCAGTAATGGGGAAAAGATCAGCTGCAGGGATACCACATGCAATACCGGTGACTAGTCCTTTGACCTCTGCTTGCCTTTTTTGGGTACAGATTTTTACAGAGTTAACATCCTAACTGCAGACACAACAATATCTCAGATGTCCCACCCCTCTACCCTATGTACTCTTTTTCATTTCTTACCTGTAAAACTGCTCAAATAAATTTTTTGGCAGAAAAGTTAAAATGGTGTATTTTGTTGTTCGGATATTGTTTCCAGTATAAAATCTGGAAACTCTTTTGCGATCACTTTCCCATTTCTTATTATTGGCAAAGACTACTCGCTGCCTATTTAGATTATATGTTGGTATCTTCTTCCTGGATGTCAGAAGAGGTGTTCTCTCTGAGGGACATGTTGAGGAATCATTTTGCAAAGTGTGCCTCCACCGATAGAAACTTGAATCCATGGATAAAGCACCGACCTGTAGAAGAAAGAACAAAAAAGTCAGTGTTTACATTTTTGACATAAGATTTTAACCAGTGAATACAATGTAACTGACTGCACTTCCTATTTGCTGGTAGATAAGTTGCATACAGTAATGATAACATTCAATGCATCAATGCAAATGAAACACAATTTATGTGTGGCAGTGGACTGGTGGACCACAACAAGACAATGTTGGATTGCCTGGGCACAGAGGGGATTAAAAAAATAGGTGTGTGCGTGTGTGTGTGTTCCTCTTTAACTTTCTGCAGTATAGAATAAACTCTTTCAAATTCATGAAAAATTGGAAGCTTCTTGGAAATGAAGGATCTGAATGTTATACATCTCAATGGGATAGCAAGAGCTGTGTATAGTCAGGATCCTGTCCTGATACCTGCCATTGTTTAAGAAGATGTTGGAATAGATAAAGTCAGTATGGCATATTGTAATAGTGTGTACTACTATAATAACTGATTCACACATGTACTGTGCAAATTGAAGCTCAGGTTTCACAGCTAATTGACACAGTAGTTGTTCAGCGGGTCATGTTAGGTTTACATCAGATTCAGAACAGGATTTGGTCAGGATTTTATCCTGTTCACACGTGTTGTTTAGAAACGGTTCCCATAGAAGTCAATGAGCCTGTAATCCGCACCTGAACCTGACGGCACTGCTCAAAAATCATACAAGACTCTTTTTCAAACCGCACTGCCAGCGCACCGGACATATGTGAACATGCACCATAGGAAGCAATCTGTACAGCCATCAGAAGCTCCAGGGTTTCTTCAGCAACTGATGAAAGATTTAATACCCCCACTTTATGATCTTGAGCTGTGCATCAACAGAGCACACAGGGGGCTTAATTCACTAAACAATGTCGCATGATATAATTGGATCATGTGACACATTTTTTTGTAATTATCTCATGCGATATTCAAAATGTCCATTCACAGTCAGTTTATGTGGCATTTACCGCACAAGTAAAAAATGCATGGTAAATACCTCATAAACGGACTCTAAAGTCAAGTCACAAAGCTAAAAAAATTAATTTGTTGAATAAGTCCTGGGATAGCTATGCATTATTCAAGGACTTAAATAGCACTGCTAATTAATGAGCCAACATCTGCCAGCATCTTTAACAGCCAGCATGGTTGTTAAGGACTGGGTGGCCGCCGCGTCCTTAACTTGTTGCCGACCGCAGATAGCCGAATGACGGCTGCACTGCAGCCGGCAAGTTCTGAGTGGACGTCATATGACGTCCTCCCACAACGCGCTCTCCTGCGCGCCCCAGGGGGCGCGCACCCGGCGATCTCCGTGATCGCTGTGTCCTACGGACACAGCTGATCACGTGATGTGGTAAAAGGCCAATCACAGCGGCCTTTTACCACCTGATCAGCGGTGTCCAATGACACGCTGATCAGAGGGAAATGCAAGTGCCGGTTCTCGGCTGCACTTTCCTCACGCTGTCAGATCGTGAGGAAAGTACTGCCGAGAACCGGCAGTTGTCAGAGTGGGGATCGGCACCGATCATCAGGGCACTGATGATCAGTGCCCTGATGATCGGTGCCCAGCAGTGCCACCCGCAAGTTCCGCCCACCTGTGCCCAGCAGTGCACCCACCTGTGCCCAGCAGTGCACCCACCTGTGCCACTCTGCAGTGTCACACACCTGTGCCCAGAAGTGCCACCTACCTGTGCCCAGAAGTGCCACCCACCTGTGCCCACCCACCAGTGCTGCCCACCAGTGCCACCCACCAGTGCAGCCCAGCAGTGCTGCCAGTCAGTGCCACCAGTCAGTGCCCAGCGGTTGTGCCAGTCAGTGCCGCCAATCAGTGCCCAGCAGTGATGCCAGTCAGTGCCGTCTATCAGTACCCATCATCAGTGTCACCTATCAGTGCCGCCTATCAGTGCTGCATATTAGTTCCGCCTATCCGAGACACCTCATTAGTGTTGTCTATCAGTGCCGCCTATCCGTGCCACCTCATTAGTACTGCCTATCAGTGCCCTTTAGTGCTGCCTATCAGTGCCCATCAGTGCTGCCTATCAGTGCCCATCAGTGCTGCCTCATCAACGCACATCAGTGAAGGAGAAAAATTACCTGTTTGAAAAATTTTACAATAGAAACAAAGAAACTTTTTTTTTTTCAAACTTTTTTGCAATTTTTTATTTATAGCGCAAAAAGTAAAGCGCCCAGTGGCGATTAAATACCACCAAAAGAAAGCTCTATTTGTGAGGAAAAAATGATCAAAATTTCATATGGGTACAATGTTGCATGACCGCGCAATTGTCAAAGTGCGGCAGCGCTGAAAGCTGAAAATTGGCCTGGTAAATAAGGGGGTATATGTGCCTGGCTAACAACCGATAAGTCATCAGCTCTCAGACGGGCAACCAGGTGGCCCTGCCCTTTAGTTATTTAAGAACAGTCAGGCAGCGTAGGTATCAGATGGTGGGAGCCTTCATCAGGAGCTTAGCCACTTTTTTTTTTTTCAAGTCATCGGGCGTTGACGATGGATCTACACCAGGGGACATTTTTTAAAAATGTTTTTTTTTTTTTAATAAAGAGCTTGTCAAAAACTGCCTTCTGTGTTATTTACACTACACTTTTTTTGTGAATAAGTATGGGTACCAAGTGCCCCATACCCATTCACATGTGGGGGCAGGATCTAGGGCTCCCCTCCCACCTGCAGACCCCCTTGACCACCGGCCAGGGTTTTGGTCAAGGGGCCCTTGTCCCCATCAACATAGGGACAAGGTGCTTTGGGGGGGGCAGAGTCCCCCTCTACCCCAAATCAACCACCATGTTGAGGGCATGTGAACTGGTATGGTTCAGGAGGAAAGTGGCGCTTGCTCGTCCTCCCCTTTCCTGGCCTGCTGGGCTGCATGCTTGGATGAGGGTCTGTAATGGATTTTGGGGGGACCCCGCACCTATTTTTATTTTGGTGGGGGGTGTTCCCCTCAAAATCCATATCAGACCCAAAGGGGGGACTTCACATGTTTTTTTTCCTTAATTTTTAATTACATTTTTATACATTCAGCTGTCAGTGGGGAACCCGATGACTCATTACCACATGTTTTCACTGCTAAAATACAGCATGACTTCATAAAATAACTCATGTGGTATTTTAGTCACTATTTTTAGTGAATGCCAGCAAACTTTTTGTGCAGTATCTTACCACATCCTTTGATAAGGTACCGTTTGTGAATTGTCCCCAGGATCCCTAAAGCAAATGTTCTGCTGGACACTGCTCCCAGAGATGTCCTAGCTTGTATACATTTTTTTCACGTTAAGGAACGTCTCATGTCAACAGCTAAGCAAAACCCAGTTTTAGCTGATAAATTTGCAGGAATATCTATTTTTGCAGACATATCCCAGACCACAGCCATGAATAGAAAAAAGCTTGCGCCTCTCAACAAGATTTTAGGAAAAAACTAAATTATCTGTCAATGGGGTTTCCCCACATAGCTTCTGGTGACCTGGAAAGGGAAACAATTTTCAACTGATAGTTTGGATAAAGGCCTCTCTTTATTCAAAGATGGGAACCTCGGCACTGCTGCTTCTTCATCCCTTTCCCCACATACTCTGACGTGAATGGAGTCTGAATGGAGTTAACTGCACCATTACTGTTTACTATAACCCAGTATTGTTCTCTGTGGCTACTGAACGTCTTGAGCTTTATGATTTGTTTTCTCCTGTAGAGAAATTGTATTCTCTAGAACACCAGCCGACTTCAGATTCTCTTTCCCAGTTTCAACAAACAAAGATCTTCATCTCTGCTAAATCTTCTTCTTGAAATCGAGCTAGAACTGGCTGCAGATACCGCCGTTAAAATTGATTCCTGCTGTGATGCAAGGGAAGTATCAAAACTCTGAGGTTGAGTATTGATTAGGCCTTTAGTAGAGCAAACGTTCTCAGATTTAGCCTTGGCTTCCTTTCGCCTGGTTTCCACGAAAGCTACAGATGAGAGTATTTCCCTGTGGGGTATTCAGAGTAGGATGCAAAATATAGAGTAAGCATATCCGAAAAGCAGTAAACAGCAACCAGAGCATAGACTGTCCTCTTACAAATCCCTGTGATGAAAGGGTGGGAGGAAACACATAAGCACATTATAAAAGTTCTAGGCTAGTGGTCTCCAAAAACTGTGGCAAGGGGGCCAAATACATCCCCTTGATTTCCCTTATCTGGCCCTTGAGGCACTGTTCCTACCACTGACACCAACAACAGGGCAATAATTTCTGCACTGACATCAACTATTCCTCCCACTGACTTCAAAGATGAGGCACTATTTTTTCCACTGACACCAATGATGGGGCACTATTCTTCCCACTGGCACCAATGATGGGGCACTATTCTTCCCACTGGCACCAATGATGGGGCACTATTCTTCCCACTGACACCAATGATGGGGTACCATTATTCCCACTGACACCAATGATGGGGTACCATTATTCCCACTGACATCAACGACTGGGCACTAATAATTCCCTACTACCAAAGATGGGACATCGTTTGCTTCCACTGGTGCTAGGATATTTTCTACAACCACTTCCAAGTGGTTGAATTTTAGCACCAAGTTTTAAAAGTTTACACTATAAAGTAAATATATTTCAAACAGCCCCTGTTTTTACCGTAACAATCAGGGTGACAGGCTGACCCAGTGTTATGTGTCCATGACACTGGACTGAAGTTCAGGCTTCACACATTTAGGTTCCACAGTGATGAACTACAGCCCTGCACCTGTATAGCACCCTGCGTATAACTACAAGTGCAAAAGGTGAGCACCTGTGCAGGATACAGTGCCCAAAGCAACATTACAGGCCACCCCATTGGTACAGCTCCAAAGGTTTTACTGAGCATGCACTAATCCAGATGCAGTGCTTCTATTTTTGATATTAGAAGGCATTGAAAGAGATGACTGAAGATCTGAAGAAAAAATAATTAAAATAATAAACTATTTAAGCCAAGGATGATTTTTCTGCAGGGGAGAACAGGTCTATTCACCTTAGGACACTAGCAAAAAAAACCCCCGAGGACTCATGGATTGGTGTAGGGTTATAGGGAAGGCACCCAGGGGACACACCCTCAAAATCCTTGCCAGTGTTCAATCACCTGAAGGTACTAGCTCATAACCTAGTGTTACTTTTCCTGTGTCCTGTACTGTACAATACAGATATTTCTGTACAATCTCCTTAAGTTTACAAAGACTAAATTATGGGAGGATACACCTAAACAATCTATTCAACTAGTACCTGATCAGGCATGCCCTGCAGTACACAGTAAATCTAAAGAAGATCATACAATAAGAATGTATATAATCTAGTCACCTTTATGCGCATTCATCACCTATCTAAATTATGATTAATTGATCAGACCTTCTATTCTGTGCTCTGTACAATAATACACAGTTTTAACATTACATACGGTTTATGGAACCTTGATGGACTTTCACCTGTCATAAAGACTTTACGGAAAAACAAATAGCATGTCATTGTGATACGCATATGTTAGTGGGTGTCAGAAGACAATTTTTTTCTCTCACTATTTCAAGTAGAACTCCTGCCACATTTATTCGAAAAACTCATACTATCATCCATTTACAAGCCAATCATTTTGTTTTGGGCTTGGAGATTAAAGCCCTGATAATTAAGCACATTGTGGATATCTGCCAAAAGTTTTGTTGTATGGCTTTTTTGCTGTGATTGTTCTATTGCTAGTAGCATAACTGTGATTGCACCTTTGATGATATAATACTTATTACCATGCTGGTGTGAATTGTATCCAAGTTGTGTGTTGTTAGGGGTTATGTTAATAGTTAACTTTAGTGGTAACTGGTTAGAAAAAAGGGTAAAAGGTAAGGCTTAGGCCCCAGTTACCTTGGGCACCAACTACAGTAACTAGTTAGAGGCATGCTGCTTTTTACAGCTCAATTATCATTTTGTTCATCAACTAATAAAGAGTTTAAATTATGAGTGTCCTGCTCTCAGGTCTTCTCTCTGAAACTGTAGATTCTACATTTGCTACATTTATTAAAATCAAAATACAATGTTTACTCTCCTTTAAATATATTAATATGGTGTAGTTCAAGGTCCTCAAAAAATATATAAATATATACTCCTGCGCCACAGAACAATCCCACCCCTAAAATTTGAAATGCTGCTGTGCACTAGTGTAAACACCAAATCATAAAAATTATATAATAAACAGCGCAAAACAGTACCCAACAAATTTCACATAATAAAGGAATAAAGTGAAAAACTCATATTTTGATTTAAAGTGTCCAAAATTAATGTGTCCAAAAAATATATATATAAAAAATATAATAAATATATATATATATATATATATATATAAAAAATAAAAAAATATATATATATAGTAATATATATAGTTCAAGGTCCTACCTAAACAAACCATTCAATTTATTTATTTATTTCAGGTACTTATATAGCGCCGTCAATTTACGCTAGGCTTTACATATATATTGTACATTCACATCAGTCCCTAACCCTCAAGGGGTGTACAATCTAAGGTCCCTAACTCACATTCATACATACGTGGGCCAATTTAGACAGGATCCAATTCACCTATCAGCATGTCTTTGGAGTGTGGGAGGAAACAGGAGTACTCAGAGGAAGGGAGAACATGCCACACAGGCACATACCCACACAGGCACAGGGAGAACATGCAAACTCCAGGCAAGTGGTGGTGTGGTTGGGATTCGAACCAACGACCCTAGTACTGCCAGGCAGAAGTGCTAACTATTTAGCCACTGTGCTAAATCAAGTCAGGTAGGTGCTGCACTAAGCAGTTATTGTTAAATAGGAAATTATGGCACTATCAATAGGTAAAATGCAAGCTTCAGTGTGAAGGGTTACCTTAACCCTTTTGTGAAAAGAGTTTTTTTTTTTAAAGCTTAAATGCCCATACTACAGTTAATGTCAGTATAAGTCAGTTAACTTGATGACAACTCTATGGCTAATTTGTTTGGTTGATAGTCTAAGAAGTAGAAAAACACAGAATTGTGTATCACAGTTCCCTCTTCCAATGTTTAATAAAGTTGTCACAGCAAGAGGCATGTGGGGGCATTTAGACTTAAAAAGGCAAAGGGGTTAAGAAAAAATGGCCATCAAATACCGAACAGTTTTTTCTGATTCAATTAATTAGCTTCTCAAGTTTGAGAATATAGCGTTACTAATAGTGTACATAACTTTCTTGAGAAGAAACTCTCCTGCCTAAAGCAATCAAATGCAGTTTTTAGAGCCAAAAACCAACATACTGTTACTCATATCACATCCTCCCTCTAACTACACTCTTTTATTGCCACTTATAAAAAATGCATTCAACAAAGGAGACCAAGTCTAGAAGTCAACTTGGTCAGTAGGCAAAAAGGCTTCTGGGTTTCAGAGCATTACGTTGCTAGTATGGGCATCTCTGTCTCACTCACCCTTGAAAAGTAGAACCTATTATTGCAGTCTAAAAATACTTTACACCTTGCCCTTAGTTTCCCTTTAAGGGGGCAATCAATTGTTTTGTTTTTTTAAACTCTTAACAGCATTTAGTAGTACGTTTAGCACTGCCAATACTTACACAAATGCTTAAATGGAAGTGAAGGAAAGGTGGGGGTGGGGGTCTCAGTTTAGCATCAAGAAAAAAAGGAAAGTGAGGTTGTTTAAGGATGGCCCATCAATATCAAAATTACACTGAATTCATAAAACTATGTATATTTTATTACAAAGTCATATAAAAATTCATATAAATCACAAATCCAGAATGATACCATCTATAGATATTTTTTAGTTATAGAAGTAGCAAATGGCAAATGTCATCTATCCAAAAAGTCAACATGTTTCAGTTGTCCCTTCTTCAGGACTTCACATTTTGAAATGACAGATGCCTAGTTACATGTAATTTCAATACCTAACAACAACATACAACTGGGGAGATGGTCATGAACCCCGAGGCTATGGGGAGACAAATAAGGACAGCAAATAGAGAACACCCTCCAGGTTATCCAACACTCAGTCACATGAGTCCACAGAGGTAGCAGCATGCGTAGTATCACGCAAAATAAGTAGAACTTATATTCAGCATATGCAAAAACCGCAATCACAGGGTGTGGTGCATTTATCTCATCAACATTTTGCATCCTATATCCATATTGAGGAGTAGTAGGGAAAAAATACATAGAGTCAAACTATCAACCCACACATTACATGCACCCCTTTAAGGACTTTAGACCAGGCATTTCAACTGAGCAAAAGTTGTTGGAGGTAACACAAAAACCGTTTCCTAAGACATCTTCAGCATATATTCCTGTACAAAGCTTTCCGGGTGCCCTTTGAGGTAGTCATACCTGAGTTTGAAAAGACATGTTGAAACAAACAGGAACGTCTTCAGAAAGAAAGCTAATGATTCCCAGGACCTCGGTGGAATTGCGGTTGCAGAGGAGTCTCATATCCAGAGGAGGGATTCTTTTCCCACGCTGTCTGTCTGGTCCATCTAAAGGGGGCTCCCTGCAGATTCTTGGTTAATATCTCCTCCTCCCATGCTCATCTCCAGGACTTCTCCAGAGCTTCCCCCATCCTCTGGAACTCTCTACCCCAATTTATCAGACTATTGCCTACTCTGCTCACTTTTAGGCAATCTCTGAAAACCTATCTCTTCAGGGAATCCTATCCTGCCCTCCTAATAATGGAATCTACTACTCTTCCTACCAGTTCATCCCCCTTAGTTACTACCTTTTGTACCACTAGCCCCTCCATCCTAGATTGTAAGCTCCGAGGAGCCCCTCCCCACCACTAGTCCCTCCTATCCCTCTTGTATTGAACTGTATTGTTGCTGTATTGTCTCCCGCTATATTGTAAAGCGCTGAGCAAACTGTTGGCACTATATAAGTCATGTATAATAATAATATACCATTCAACACATTGCACTTTAATTATGTGCATCTGGTGAGTGCTCATTTTTACAAATCTCTCACACGGATAAAGTCACATGGAATAATCTGATACCACCTGTGCAATAGGATCAGTTTGCAACACTGTATTCTGACCGAAGTATGTCAGACCTTCACCACCTTATGAACACTTTTTGCTTTAAGACTTTCACAGCTGCACTTATTTCATTGCACCAATCATAGCGCTTCATCCACTTATATTTGCTATCACTAATATCTATTATTGATTTATTATCATCATCATTAATAATTAATAATTATTATTATTTATCATTTATATTATTCTGGTCCTACAATGTGTAATTTTTTAGCGCTGCACTGTTTTCTGTTTGTATTATATATAAGGTCTAGGGCATTTGCGGCTGATCTAATTGGATCCCTGAGTGCCCGCTGTTCCTTTGTCTGTTTTCTATCCTGAGTTTAGCAGCAAAGTCCATATGAGTAATCCATAGCAAGGCAAGAGTCCATATGAGCAGTAAATCAACAAAGGCCATAGTTATTCCACAAGATTCCAGCATAAGTCCATGTAGATCCATACCCCTTGGAACCCTGACTGAGCTCCCACAAGGGAGCAAACTGGTAGATTAACGGCTACATCTTGACAGTATATCAGTACCTCCCTCTTGGGGCACTAATGAGCCCATATTTATATGGTATGACCTGCAAGGGGCGATGACTTTCTGAAAAAAAATCAGGAAAACCTGACTAGCAGTGTTAACCCTTCCTTCTCAAATCCACCATCTTAGCAGGTCAACCTAAGAACAGATTATATACTCACAAAAATAAACAAAGATAAAACAAACGTCCCCTGGCAGTCTAGTAGTGTGTTGTGCTGTTGAAAGTCCTAATCACTGAATTGCAGAATGCCTAAAGAGAATTTACTAAGACACCAGCAGCCGTGCATGGCATCCTCTATATATACTGAGACTCAGGGGAGAGAAAATAGATGGAGGGGGTGCATAATTAAGGGCAGTAGCATATCGAAAAAGGGTTACATAGTGAGTTATGTGTAGAGGATGTAGGGCTAACCTGATTGGAGGCTGGGTAGTCATTTCAGAAAGTTTCCCCACTCAACTGACCTTGACTTGCAGTTCATTGTATGTCTGGGGTAGCTTGGGAGGTATTCATATACGAATACCATAAATAACTATGTACAGTTTATAGATTTTTTTTCACAGCAGGTCAGTGAGTAAGGGGGTCTTTGGGTAATCAGCTAACACTTGAAATGTTGGAAAACTGTGCAGCCCATCTGGGACATGGCCCTTCCAGGAGCTTGGTCCGCTGGGTAAAAAAGTCAGTGCGTGAGTTTGGAACGTCTTGAGCCGGTTGGAGCATAGGCAACTCTAGTTACAAAAATGGTGTCTTTAAAAATACCAAAAGACCCCCTCCTGGTTACACTGTCAACAATTTTTTTCAATTGTTTATATTAACGTAATGTGCGAATTATGTTAATTTTTGTAAATAAAATGGTTGCTGTGACCATAAGAGCCATATCTTTCAGTCTGTGTTGTGTTTTGACTAGACGCTTATGACAGTGGGCAGCATTTAGAAATCAGTACATAAATTAGTACAGACGATTTTAAGACGAACAATGTGCACAGGGAGAACAGAAATATGTTCATAAGAGGAGTATTGAAGCTGCGAGGGGTGTTCAAATCAAACAGGGATTTTAGAGTTTATACAATAAAAAAAGAAATTCCAAGGAGTGGAAACTGAATTTATTTTTTGACATACTCCCATGCTACATTTATACACTTATCCTGGTCAACTAATGCCTGGAAAGCCTTGGCATAGAACGATTTGTCAGTGCACCTAAACCATCCTAGGACATTCATTAATGATTGTGTTCACGGTTCCCATAGAAAGATTCGTCTCTTGTGCAATTTCACGACAGGTTATGCGTCGATTATCCAGGATTAGAGGTGTTCCACATGCTGAATGTTCACAGGAATGACTGCTGTGGGCTGGGAACCACCACGGTCAGGATTGTCACTAATGGACGTATGGTCATCTTTGACACATTTACAGCATTCAAATGTCTTACAGCGACTGAGCGTCTCATCTCCGTACTGCGCTTGAAGCCTTCTGTAGATATTTGCGGGTTTTATGCCTTTGTTCATCAACTTCATCACCACACGCTGTTCCGTGTATGCACTAATACTGTTGTCTGCCATCTTATCAACAGTCTCTGGAGTGGCCCACGATATGTGCACTGCCTGTCAGTAATAGGACACACTTACCACTTACGAAGTGTATGAGGGCAGATTGTGTGGCCAAGAGAGGAATGACACCCCCATACACAGATCACAGACGCAGTGCATTTGCAGTGTATTTTATACACTACTTTGGGTGCAATCTAGTGTGATTTCAGCCAATTTAAAATGAAAGGGCTGAAAATTGCATCACATTGAATCACTTGGGAACGCGGAGTGCTTTCCTGTGCAATTCTTGTGTGAACCGGCATTAAAGGTTTTTAGACATCGCAGTGTTCATTCAGCTTAGTGGAGTATCAAAATACCTACCATCTTCATTCTTGTTTATGTGGTGCAGGTAAAATAACTCCAGCGTCTTGGTGAACTGGCCACTAAGGTTTATCTAGCCCTGGGCATAGGATCAGATCTAGTACTGCACAAGAGATAATTCTTTTGCAGTTCCAGTACTTTGATTTTCTACTTGACACCATAAATGAACAACAAAAAATGCTTTTTCTTTCCTCAAATATTTACAAAATAGTGTTATTGTGAAAAAATGTCCCATCTGCGGACAGCATTATTCTCTCATGCTAAAAACCTAAAAACAAATCAATATTTTTGTTTACAATTTTTCATCCTTACTTGACAAGTTTATTGCAGGTATGTCTAAATATAGAAGCCAGCACCAAATGAATAAGTAATACATTCAGTGCTTTTGTGTGACAGTTTCTGAGCATGTGCCTTCAAGACTGTCTGAGTCATCAGAATTCTACTGCTGTTATTTCTGCCAAGTGTCTGCACCACCCTGCTACATATCTTTACGCATGCACTTAGTTATGTTGTTCACCTTCAAGATTCTTTTTTGTTCGTGATGTATCTGATATAAATGTAGTGATTACGTTTACTAGTGCAGAAAACGTCATTGCACATTGAAAACAGACGCTATGCATTTTACAGTTCCCCAACAGACTGTGGTGCTGAGGCCATGTACTTAAAGCAGAACTGAACCCACTGATTTAACAGTGGGTTCAGTTCTGCTTTAACTATTTTAGGTCCAGACACTTTCACCCCCTTCCAGTCCAGGCCAATTTTCTGCTTTTAGCACTGTCACACTTTGAATGACAATTGAGCGTCATGCAACTCTGTACCCATATACCCATATTCAATTTTTAACCTTTTTTTTTTTTTTTTTTTTTTTAGACAGATAGAGCTTTCTTTTGGTATTTAATCACCACTGGGTTTTTACTTTTTTCTATAAAATGTAAAAAAAAAAAAAATTTTGAAAAAAAAAAAATTTGCAGCTTTGTTTTTGTTATAAAATTGTGCAAATTAATATTTGTTTTTATAAATTTAGGTCAAAATGTATTCTGCTAAATTTTTGGGGTGCAAATAACCCAACGTAGTGTATATTAATTAGTCTGTGTGAATGTTATAGAGCCTACAAATTATGGGATATGTAGCACCCTCCTAGTTAGGTGCTAGGATGTGTATAGTTGGGTTAGGCATGGCTGTGTTTCTCTGCTTACCAGAGAGGCTTTCAGGTAAATTCAGTGTGGTATCCTGATTAACAGAGTGCTGTAATTGGTCAGTTAAGTCTGCTGGGAGTGGTATTTATATTTGGAGAGCACATGGGTTCAGTGTTTTTCCCGGGAGCTGATTGCACCAGCCAGGCTGGAGGCAGGCTGTCTCACCTGGCACTTGCTGCCATGTGGCCTCAGGTGGGTTGACCTGAGGGCCTGAAGTTAGAGAGAGTGACCCTCTTTCTTCAGTAAGCTGACTGAGGGGAGTTGTCTGCCAAAGCTCTGTCTGGTATTACTAAAAGGTTTTGATTGGAAGGAGACAACCATTCTGTCTTTGAACCTTGTGAGTGATGACATTTGAGGAATTGGGGACTCTGAATGCTTGCTACCTCCCTTGATGTTTGATAGTCAACGTGGGTCTAGGAAAAGGGAACACTGGCTAGTGTTCTGAAGAGCTTGTCCAAGTGTTGCTACTGCAAAGGACTCTGCTCAGCTAGGTTTCCTTTGGGCTGTCATAGTCTGTCATAACTGGCTCATACCTGAGGAGCTCAGACTTGTAACTACTACTACTACTACAAAAAGGGACTTTGCTCACTCCTAAACTACTAAAGTAAAGGGAAGTCTGCTATCTGCTTCCGCTAAGACTTCTACATTGCTCAACTAAGAGATCGGCTAGATGTCCTCAGTGTGAATAGTTCTGATTTTGGAGTATCCTACTATAATTCCCCATCCCTATTCCCAGTTCTACAATGAAACTCCAAAAACAAACATCCCCTGGACTGGTCATTGGAGACAATGAGTGGAAGTGTGTGTGTGTATTTAGTGGAAGGAATACACTGTGCCAACTGCAGGGTGACGTAAGGGGAAACCGGGACATCATACAAGCAACCCTCGTGGGGGTAGCGCTACAGATATCTGAAAATTGATCAGTTGAGACCCTAACATGCTGGATGTTGGTATGACATATGGCAGTGATCAAGACAGTGGTACGGTAATAATCAGGTATAAGGTATGGTGGTGATCAGAATGCTATTATGGCGGTGATCAGGATGCTGGTATGGCATATGGCTGATCAGAACACTGGTATGGGGTATGGCGGTAATCAGGATGCTGGCATGGCATATGGCGGTGATCAGGATGCTGGCATTGCAAATGGCGTTGATCAGGATTCTGGTATGGTAGTGATCTGGACGCCGGTATGGCAGTGATCAGGACGCCGGTATGGCAGTGATCAGGACGCCGGTATGGCAGTGATCAGGATGCCGGTATGGCAGTGATCAGGATGCCGGTATGGCAGTGATCAGGATGCCGGTATGGCAGTGATCAGGATGCCGGTATGGCAGTGATCAGGATGCCGGTATGGCAGTGATCAGGATGCTGGTATGGCAGTGATCTGGACATTGGTATGGTGTATGGTGGTGTTATTATGAGCACTGGAACAGGTGACAGAGGATGGCTGCATTTTTTATTTACATTTCACTGAGGCAGTGATCAGGGACACTAGGGCAGGCTGGTACTGCAGTCTGTAAGTGTACAAGCAGCCTGACAGGTTGCTTTACACTCACAGGCTGCAGCATTGGTTCTTTATGCACTCACAGTTAGAACAGACAGAACCGATGCTTACTTTCACTTTTAATTGTTTGTGATTGCTGTGATTGGATAAAGAAATCACATGGTACACCATGTAATTACCCAGACACAGCAGCTATGTGATCCGCTGTATCCAAGTGAAACATGGATCGCCAAGCTCCTGGCTGTACACTCTGAGTCGCACAGGAGCAGCTGATACAGGTTGACGTACAGGTATTTTAGCCCCTATCGGCACTGCTTCCCATCTACCGTTTATAGACTAGGCAAACAGGAAGCAGTTAAGTGAAAGAATTACAGTCAAGGCATGCCTTGAATGATGACTTTTACAGTCACTAGTGTGCTTAAGTTAGCTCTCAACCGAACTCTCAAGCCATGAAATGATTGGTCTCGTAGCTGATCACCAATGGCAACTGCATATCAAACAAAGGTTAAGAGAACAGCTTTCTTGTCTGTAAAGGATAGGAGGATTTAATTCTACTTTAATTATGCTGCTTTTACAGATGAACAAACTGCGTGTACTTATGCACAAAAGCCCAAAAAGACAAACCGATCCAATGGAAGGTGTGGGTGTAGCTTACAACAGAAAGGGAGGCAGTTGGTGAGATTAGAGCAAGGTTTCTCAAGCTATTTACCTGGAAGGAACCTTTGTAAACAGTTGGAAATCTTGGGAAACCCCTGAAAAGAAAATTCAGATCCACAGCTCAAGGAACATTGGTTCTGACCAGTGATCTGTAGATATAACAATTATTGTAGACCTATCATTGAATCATGGCTTCTCAACAAGGGTTCCGTGAGAAGTTGCCAGGGGTTCCTGCCACAAATCAACATTGTGGCAGATGTACAGTATATGCATCCAATGTTGTTCTAAATGCACACCAATAAGTACTTTTACTGTACATTGATAACCAAGGCTTCCTCTGTATTTTCAGCCCGTGAACTCAGAGGGTGGTGCTGGGAGGATTGGAGAGAGCAGGAAGTGAGATCCTGTGTTTGGCAGCGCTAAGTGCAGATTGCGGAGAGAGGGAGAAGAGAGTGGGAGAATGTGGATGGATCAGACTGAATAGAGCAGAAGGTGAGATTGTAACAGCTTCATGTTAAGACATTACATAAAGCTATTGTCAGGAAACTAGTGCAGTTAATGCTAACTCTTCTGCAGCTCAAGCAAATTCTTCTTCAGCTAATACTTCCCATTTACCCACCTAATCATCTTGAATATCAACTGATGTCGAGTTTTCCCCTTGTCTTAGAGAGGCAATAACTGACCTTGTGGATTCCATGCACAACTCATGACTGCAAATGCACTTGTTTAGAGCTTTTAGGTCCAAAACAGGACGAATAGCTCCGTGAACAGCTTTAAATAGACACCTTTGAATTTGTGCCTCTGAGGGACTAGAATGATGACCCCTTGGGACAGGAAATTGTCTGTAAATCTTACTGTTTCTGAGCAGATATTAGTTGGTTTCAGAGTAGAAAACAATAAGAGGGGTAAAGTCTGAAACTCTATTTTGTACACTTTTGAAATCAATGATTGAATCCAAAAGGTCTAGGATGTCTGTGACCCAGAAGTGTGCAAACTGAAACAATGCACCCCTCCCCCCCCCCCACTCTTAGAAGTGAGGGTGCCCCTTTGTTGTGGAAAATAATTTTTGGCAGACTTGGTGAAGGTAGAAGCCCCTGAAGATGGGGGTTTTGAGCCTTCCACTATGGCTCGGGGATGGACACGGTATAAGCACAGCTCCGTCCACCCGCCAGCGCTGAAGCGGCACACTACGACCCCAGGGAAAACAAACTACTCACGGCACTTCCCGGAAGGTGCCCGCAGGCCACTGGACATGCCCCGCAGGAAAAAAAGCCCGGGGCAACCAGGGAAATTAACCCACTTCTTCCCGGCCGTTCAGCCGGGAATCCAAGATGGCGGCCGCCATGCGGACATGCAGGGACATTGCAGTAACCAGGAGGAGGACTACAGATCCCAGCCTGTGGATCCCAGGCTGCAGCAACAGCTCTATCCAGGGGACCCGGGTGAGTTGTCACCCCCACTGTCACCCACGTCCTGCAGCCCAGTTAAATCAAGGCCACGACTTGATAGTGACCCTGCTGACACCTGCCAGGCCCTAAACCTTCCGCCTCAGCCACCATACCCCACCCTGCCTGACATAGACACATTTCCAGCATCTGACCAACCTCTAACTGAAATCTCCATGAAGAACATGCTAACACTACTGCGCCAAACTCTGCATAACGATATTTCTGCACCAATGACCCAAATTACCAATCTGGTGCAAAGACAGGAACGCAGGATCCGCCATATTGAAACCAACATAGCGGATATAGTGGAAGCGCACAATGATTTGATTGATGCTCATTCTGACCACACGTCAGATATCGAACAAATCAATCTAAAATTGGCCGACATAGAGGATCGATCACGCCGCAATAATATAAAATTCAGAGGGATCCCAGAAACGGTATCTAACGAAGCATTATTACAATATCTACATCACTTCCTCAAGCTGTTAATCCCAACACTCTCTGACGTAGAGGCCATAATCGATCGAGCACATCGACTACCTAAGCCTTCATTCTTGTCAGCAACCATTCCTAGGGACGTGCTCGTCCAAATACACTTCTACCATATTAAGGAGAAAATCATGTTGGCGGCTAGAAATCCACCTCCACTCCCATCCTCACATGCGACTCTGCGTCTTTATGCTGATCTATCTAAGGCCACGCTTTCCAACAGGAAAAAAATGATACCCATCACGAAAGCGCTTAGAAACCACAATATGGCCTATCAATGGGGATTCCCCACTAAATTAATCGTACGTCACCAAGGCAGAATCTATACTATTAAAAACCTAGAGGCCGGTTTGGACTTCCTTAAGGCCTGGAGCATTTTACCTGCTGATCCACAGAAGAACAACCCTGGTTCCGTTCAAAACATGGAAGCAACCTGAAGGGCTTAGCGGCACCAGCCGCGTTTACATCTCTCTCTTTGTATTTTTCTCTGGAGGCGATACCTGAATACTCCTAATTCTGGCGATCGGCCTAAACCCTATGGCTCTGAAATTCAAGGTTTTGATTAGATATGACCCATCCGAGGGTCATATCCTGCTTGACCCCCCTTTTTTTGATGTAGCAATCCTGGCTACACTGTTTACTTGCTTTATGTGCAAGTGTTTTTTTATTGTTATTTTTTCCTCCCCACCCATTCCTTCCAATGGCACCACTAACTATACATTTCTGACACAAACCTTCACCCTCGTGACCGTAACGAACACTAGCAAAAAAAACACCCCAAGTATATTTGTACCTCGAGAACTCATTTACGAATGATTACCATCACATCACTTAATGTGCGGGGCCTCAACTCCCCTTTCAAGAGATCGATGCTATCAAGAGAAATCCGTAAATCTCAAAAACGGACCTATTCTTCATACAGGAATCGCACTTCGCCACAGAAAAAGTCCCTAAACTCTATCTACATCGCTTCTCTCAACTCTTCATGGCAACAAATATCAAAAAGAAGAATAGTGTTATTATCGCTGTTAACGACGCTCTTTCTTTTAAACTTACCTCCACACTAATCGACCCGCAAGGCCGCTATATCATCTTGACGTGCCAAATTAATGAGATCTCTTACACCCTGGTGAACGTATATGGCCCTAATAGTAAGCAACTTAAATTCTATCGTAAACTCTATACTCTCATCTCCCAACATCAACAAGGTAGACTTATTATTGGCGGAGACTTTAATGTTATCAGTGACTCACTACTAGACTCTTCCTTTAGTAAGAAATCCTGTAACCTTAACTTCAACCCCTTCCTGCACGACCATGACCTATACGACATATAGAGATGCCAACATGGTACGGAAAGAGATTACACCTACTTTTCATCCCCTCATCTCTCATATTCTAGAATTGACATGTTTATCACCGATAAATGGACTCTGCAACACGTGACTTCCTCCAGCATCGGTACTATCACCTGGTCTGACCACGCACCGATCACTATAGTCTTGGATGACAACCGAAGGTTGGCGATTCCACCTATTTGGAGACTTAACTCTGCACTTTTAAATACCCCGGAAAACCAGAAATTTATATTAGATGCACATGACCTCTTTTTTGACACTAATTCTACCCCGGAGATCTCTGTTACCACTCTTTGGTTGACATATAAGGCTTATATGAGAGGTATCCTCATCCAATTGAATTCTCGTATTAAAAAACAAAGGTCTCAGCAAATTGAACAACTCCTTGACTCTATACGCACAAATGAAGATATCAATAAACAGAATCCAAACGCTACCACAACTGCGGCGATAAGCCGAGATAGGGACAAACTACGCACTACTCTATTACACACCTATGATTTTAACCTCCAAAAAACAAAATCCCAATTTTATGCGCTGGGCAATAAAACTAACTCTCTTCTTGCCAAAACCATCAAACAAAAATGGCTTAAAAACAAAATTGTCACGATTCAACACCCAATTTCTAATGTTCCATTGACTAACCCACAAGATATAGCTAATGCATTTGCGTGTTATTATCAATCCCTATATAACATAAAAGATGACCCAAACACAACCCAACCAACGGACCCGTCAATCGAGAATTTCCTACGTCATACTGAGCTTCCTCATCTTACACCTTCCCAACTAGCCTCCCTTTCTGTCCCAATCTCACCTTTAGAGATCGAGAAAACCATAAACAAACTCCCCATGCATAAATCACCGGGAAATGACGGCTTTACTAATGAATTTTATAAAATGTTCGCGCCCCATCTCAAATCACACCTATCTGATCTCTATAACTACGTTGCCCCTAAAGGAGAATTCCCCCCTGACATGCTGCAGTCAATAATCTCTACCATCCCAAAACCGGGTAAGGACCCCCAACTAGTCCAGAACTATAGACCAATTTCACTACTAAACACGGACCTAAAAATTTATGCCAAGATAATAGCTCAACGACTCCTCCCGTACCTTCCCACGTTGATCAACTCTGATCAAGTGGGATTCGTACCAGGTAGGCAAGCCCCTGACGCAACTCCACGACTTATATCATTGATACACCACCTTGAATCGAACAAACAACCTTCACTTCTCCTATCTCTTGACGCAGAAAAAGCATTTGACCGCATTCACTGGCAATTCATGACACTTACTCTACAAAAACTGGGAATTACGGACTGGATGCTGTCAGCGATTTTATCCCTCTACTCCAAACCCTCAGCTAGAGTCCTCACTAATGGTACGCTCTCGCAGCCATTTCAAATATCTAACGGTACTAGACAAGGCTGCCCTCTTTCCCCCATAATCTTCGCTTTACTCATTGAACCACTGGCATCCAACCTTAGAAATGACCCCAATTTCTCGTTAATTAAATTTCTCCAGCACGAACACAAAATCAGCCTTTTTGCAGACGACATTATTCTAATGATTACGAACCCCTACAAATCACTCACTGCAATACGTACGCACATACAAAACTATGCAGATGTATCTTATTATAAGCTCAACGAACCCAAATCTTTAATTTTAAACCTTCATACCCCTGCTCGGACCCAAAACCTCCTTACAAAACAGTTCCCTTTCAAATGGGAAAAACATAATATCCCATACCTGGGGATTAAACTTACTCCCAAAACCAATCAACTCTATGCAGCTAATTTTCAGCCACTTCTTGACACAATCCCACAGGAGCTTAGGAACCTACGTACAACCACGCTATCAATGCTGGGCAGAATAGCTACTATTAAAATGTGTATATTGCCTAAAATTTTATATATATTTCGTACATTGCCTGTTCCTATACCCTCCTCGTTCTTCTCTACAATTCAAAAAATCTTAAATAAATTCCTATGGAATTCTAAACGGCCTAAATGCTCTACAAACCTTCTGATACGCCCGCCCTCCAGAGGCGGAGCCGGCCTCCCACATTTGAAATCCTATTATCAGGCAGCCATATTGGACCAGCTATACTACTGGTGGCACCCGACCCAAGACAAAACATGGACTATTATGGAAACCGCCATGTATTCGCCAAATACCTTAACAGACTTATTATTTACACCTCGTACGACACAGATTAGACCTTCACACGCTCACCCATGCATCCAAGCCTCTCTGATAGCTTTGCATGATTTCCTGACTTACACTCATTCACATAAGACTAATTTACTAATCCCGACTCCTATATCCTCCCTGTGCTTCTTATCCCCCCACTTGAACCTAACATCTTGGAAGACGTTGGGTATACGCTATATCCAAGATATTCACAACAATCATAAACCCGAGTCGTTTCAGACCCTTCAAGAAAGATTCCGTCTTCCTAATACGGAACAATTCACTTTTATGCGAATTTCCCATTTGCTCCATAACACGCTTATTCCACTTGAATTAGGCTTCCCTGCTACTGCGTACCATTTCTACCACAAAACTTTTTATCCAAAGAAAGGAATCTCTACCTTTTATACATTACTTACTGAAGCACAATTTATAACTCATACATCATCCCTTACCAATTGGGAGACAAATCTCCTTCTCCCAACAACCCCGCAAACATGGCAAGTGACGTTCTCCATCACATACAAAGCCTCGAAATGTAGCTCCCACTGGGAATCTTATTTGAAAACTCTCCATCAATGCTACTTAACCCCTGCCAAATTATCCATCTACTACCCACAGTAATCGCAAAATTGCTGGAGGCGTTGTGGTGACACGGGTTCGCTCTTCCACTTACTATGGTCATGCAAATCCCTCAAGTTCTTTTGGAATAAAGTGTTCCAATTAATCTCTTCAGTCACAGATTCCCCAACACCCCCTAATCCAGGGCTAGCCCTTCTTCATCTAACGATAGATCAATTTCCCGTTTGCTCACGCATCATAATCATACACATCCTGGCAGCTGCAAAGACTAACATTACGAGACTATGGCGTTCTACCTCACCCCCCCTATTAGCCCGCCTACTAGCTGATCTCAACTTGCAATGTGAGATGGAACGAAGAACGGCCCTCCGCAATTCCTCCTACCATAAATTCACATTACACTGGTCTCGATGGCTAAAACATCCCAAATGTTCAATTGTCTGATTACGAATCCTAAACCTTATAAGATGCTACATTTGTAGTTCATTGGTGCCCTCATCTCTCCCCCTCACACTTTCCTATACCCCTTTTCATTCCCTGTTTAATACCTTTATGTTTTCATATTCATTGATAAGGTTCACAATCCAATGAGAATACCTCTCTTGTAAGTATGGTTATGATAATTTGAACTCCCAGCCAGATGGTGGGGGTTTATTACCTCATCTTTTCATTCTATATGTTGTTTCATTTATGTGAACCTTGTACTCAAATGTTTCTATATAATGACATAACATGTTTTGTTCAGAAACCTAAAAATTCCTAATAAAAATCATTTGAAAATATCATTTCCTGGTCTTCGTGAAGATCTTTTACATCTACCTCTTCTAAGGGAGGTAGTTCCTCTTCCAGCTCAAGTAGAGAAGGTGTGTGTGGAGAAGAAGCCCCGAGTTTTTGGGTTCTGGGCAGTAATGACTAAATTAAGACTGATAGTTGTCTGAAATATTCTGTCATAGTTGCAGAGCAATGCCTCAATCAGATAGGCTGATTGTTGCATGCCTAAGATAGCTAGAAGCGGATGCAGAGAACAGTGTTAAAATAGGACCGTACTCTGGTGCAAGGGAAGCAATGTCACTCTGAGCAGTATGAGTGTTTTACAGGCCCATTGGCAGAGTGAATGCTTTTACCATGGTTCTCTTGGACCTGCATTCTGTCATTGCCATCAATGAGGTTAGTTCCCTATGGGGTACTCACGAAGTAGGGTACAAAATTGGGTGAATGTGTTCAGAGAAGGATACACCAGGATTCAATCATCCTTTAGCGAAGTCCTCATGGCAAAAGGGCAGAAGGAAGTATCTGAGTACCTTATAAGGGCTCTGGGCAGAAGTGGCAGTAATAGTGTGACTATGATGTGATGTAATACCTAGTCATCCACCTGAATGGTGTAAATGTTACCACCATGTTTTAAAGTTTAAACACTTAATATGTAAATTAAGTCACACAATTCCTAGTTTCCTGATAGTTTTAATGTAAACTGAATACTATTTAGGCGGCACTTATAAGTGTATTTCAAGTAGTGGAGATAATAGGATTCATACTTACTATGAATAGCTACGTGAATGGTCCGATAAGAGGAGGAACCTGTCCTACCTTTCAACATCGCAGGTTGCTGTATGGGTCCAGGCTTTGCCCGTCATATTGGGCATACTCCAGGAGGGGTCTTCAGGATCTGGGAACCAGCTCTGGAACTGTATAGCACACTACCCACCCTAACTACACACTTTGAGCTAAGTACCAAAATGAGCTCCCTAAACAGGATCCAATGCCTGAAGCATCATTGTGTAGGCATCATTTTATAACAGTGTAGCATGTTTCAACACACTGCAATATGTTTCAATGTGCTTTAGCATATAGAATTAACAAGTGAGCACTGCAATGTGTTAAAATACTGCATTGCAGAACATAGCATGGGAGCATTATTATGCGGTGTGGCATTCCATAGGATGTTACACAGCACGCTCTGCAGATTTACATCAGTGTGTGGGTGGGGACAACTGTGACAGCATCCTCAGCTCCTTGGCAACTAGGAGTTAAGGTATGGTACTTGGAGAAAGACAGAAGAGGATCAGAAGCACTACTAGCAGCTGTGTAATTTTATGTGATATATAGAGCCTCAAGTGCAGCTTAACAACACCAAAAGGACTGCACACAATATTCATTGAATGTACCTATACAGAAAATTGTCAGAGACAGCAGACATGCAACAAGAAATTGTTAGAGACTGAAGACTTGAGGACAAGCTTTTGGAGGCATGAGACTGCTAAACAGCAATGATTTGTGCTACATACAGTCCCCTTAAAAAAAGGACTTGTGTCACATTTGATATTTCTCCCAACAAAATCCATTGTAAACAAAAGTAGTGATGGATGGAAGAGAAATAAGCAACATGGTGCAAAATAAATAAAGCAATCCAGTCTAAAGCTGGCCAGTGGGCTGAACGAAAAAAACTGAACCGATTTCCCATACCCACAGTCAAGGTGGATAGGGGAATTCTCCCCCCCCCCCACTGCGCTATTGTATTCTGACAGAGGGGGGATGAATCTGCTATCAGAATATACAGTTCAATGCCATTGGTTGAAACTGCTGATCAAGTTCTTTCTTTCCCAACAGGTCCATTCAGCAGAAGTCGATTGATAGATCAACTTCTGTTTAGCAGCAGTGGCAACATGACCGGGAGCTTGTGATTGACTGATGATTGGTGCCATATAGCAAAAGTTCCTACTGCGCTTTTCTATGAAAGGGCAATGACCCACCTGCTGGTATCCCTTTAGCTCCACTATCTTGCTCCCATCTCCTTGTCAGAGGCCTTTCTATGACATCCCTGGTTATTAGCCTTTTTATTCATGAGAAAGGTCCACACAAATAATATTGTTTCCACACTTTACTGGTGTTCTTCAGCAGATGGCATTGACACATCACAGGCATATTATCCGGGTTGCTTGGCATTATTGTGCCAATCACACATATGGTAGACATACCGTAGCAGTTATGTGAAAGCTGCAAATTACACATCCCTCTCAAGCCATCTTCCCTTTGACATAGTCTATCTTTTCCCCAGGTTCATTAGTACTCACTCAGAGGGCTCTGACTTGCCATAGACTGTATGCATCCAGCTCACAACTCCCTGTATGTCATTAAAGAGATAGCACTGCTGCAGGTGCTCCTGTAGCTCAGTACATTTCTCTCTTTGACCTCCTGCCATGTCTAGGGCCTCTACATAACTGACCACATCTGCATGCTGGAGGGGTCTCTGGCTTCCATTCTTCAACTGCCCTAGGCTCTTCCCAACCTGGCATAAATATGAGCACTAAATCCACCCATGACATGACTACAAGAGGGCTCTAGCTAAAAGGGACCTAAAACCTGATTACAATAATTCCTGTTACTACAAACTATTCTGACAGAGCCACCTAGTAGCAGGCTAGCTAACTGCACCTGTTTACACACAGATGGATCAAAAATTCATCCAGTCCCTGTTGATCTAGCTGGATTTCGAACAATCATAAGAATAATTTTTCTTCACTGGCTTAAATAAGCACCTAGGTAAAGAAACCAGGCTACTATTTGCACTATTAACCAAAAAGTCACAGGCTAGGCACCTAGGTTTTAGGCAGTACCTTAATTTCCAAAATTTAAAGTTTAATTTCTGTGCATTTTCAATGTCCTTTCCTCTTACAGCGCACACTCTGTTCATTGGCAACAACTTTGTACTGAGTACAGAATAAAGCTTTATACTGTATATACTGTAGATTTAGGGCTTGTTCACACCATATGTGTTGGGGCTATGCTCATCACTATTTCCAGGGCAGCCCTAATGCACAGAAAAGACAAAATGCAATTGTGCAATGGTGTCAGTTCACACTGAACAGGACTACTGTGTGCAGATCACAACTCGGGCCCCTACATCTCAATGCTATGGTGAATAGAACTGTATTGAAATGTCACTTCAGACACTAATGGTCTGTGAAAAAAAAATGAACAGTGTGATGAGATATGTGCATTAGCAGGGCACACCAGTGGCTGCACAATCAGTGCGGCTCATTGGTGTGAACAGGCCCTGAGATGCTGTCTTATAAAAATGGTTTATGGCTTAAGAAAATAAGAGGTGTTTAAATGAGTCGTTAAGACTTTCTTTAAGCTCCATGTCCATGGTGTCAAGTGGCTGCTCTACTAAGGACAACATGTTAAATTGCAAAAAACATGTTTTAACATTTACACAAGATTTTCCAGAAAGAAGTGTCAGTTCAGATCTGACAGCTTCCTCAGCTCCTGGTTGCCATTTTGCAGAAGATGACTTTACAGTTGTCTATGTGGAGGAGAGAGGTGGAGTGGGTGGAGCTGTATACACACATTTCTCCTACTACTTAGACAGCACTGACATGCTAATGCCTGAAGAAAAACTTGTAGTGGGTGTTAAGGGGACTGCTAACCCTGCAGGGGTTACTGGACCTCTAAACAGGAAGTACAGGCATTATTCAATTTGGATCAGCTCTTTCACAAGCATTGCTGGAGTATTAAAGGAGACCTTCAAACACAAGTAAAGTACCACTTATCCTCCTCCCCACTCCTAAACACATTTGAACTGTTTTTTTTCTTGGTGGGGGGTATCAAGTATCTTTTTTGAAAGGTACTTGCTCACTCATCCTCAGTTTCAAAAACAGACATCCTCTTGGAATGCTCCAACCTACAGCCAGACCTTTCCCACTGAGTTTCTGTATTTCACACAGGCACAGTGGGAAGCCAGCAATGTGACATCCGTGCCCAGAGTTTAGTTTCAAGCTCCAAGATATTCTTGCTTACCATGGTCTTTATAAAGGTTCTTTGCCTTCCTGTTGGATTTTTTGATGTTACATTAGGAATAGAACATCAGAAGGTGAACTCTAGGGGAGATGTTATTGCTGGAACCTTCAAACCTTTAGGAATCCATAAGTGCAAAGTGGGGAGTCAACTGTGATACCTCAGTTCCCGTAGTTTAGCTTCAAGCTCAAAGCTATACTCACTTGCCATGGTCATTGTGAGGACTCTCAATATTTCTGTTAGACATTCTAATTTAACAGTAGGAATAGAATAGCAGAATGTGACCTCTAGGACAGATGTTATTGTTGGTGCCACCATATGGATTAAAAACTCATGAGTGCTTCAAGCTATTACAGTCCATACATAAAAATACTCATGTGCAATTTTAACAAAAGCGTTCCATTTTCTGTTTAAACATTGGGTTAATATTGCATTCTGTTGAATTGGTAACTATGTAAGTTGTAACAAATGTTTTTCTCATTTTTGTCAAGCGTGTTTAGAGACTAATTAGAGCTTCTCATTGTTTTTTAGAGCTGTCTTATGTGATTCTGTAATTTATTGTTCAGTGGAAACACCTGATGTCACAGTGGATTTAATAAACACATCAGGGTAGACACTGTTCCTCTTGCAATTTTTCCATTATGTACCATTTCGAAAATAATTTAAGGTTCACTGGCCTATGAAAATCAATTAAGGACTTTACAGCAGAAAAATGAGCAGATGAATATCTATAATTATCCTTGGGATGGCTATTGCAAAAACACACGTTTCTGAAATTATATTACTTAAGGATGTTTTTATTACACAGCCCCAAAATTGTGCATGCTTGTAAGGGCTGAGTGCTGAGGACAATTTCTGACATGCAATTATAACACTGTATAATGATCAGTAGCGTGTACAAATGTAAAGGACTGTCGGATGATCTTTAAAAGGTGAATCTCATAAGACCCCATCAAGACCACATCAATTTTATGATGCTTCTTCTAATTGTTATACAAAGGTGTTCAAAAATGGCTATTCATCAGCATTCCCCTTGGGCTGATCTGCCTGCTAGGCAATAGGTCGGTTTTATCTGTTTTACTCCCTCTGCCCTGACTGACTGTGGCTGTGCCTTAGTGCTCTATTCAAAGGAGTTTTACCATCGCATACACTTTCATTTTATAACATCAGCATTGTATAAGAAATACATGCAATAGTTATTTTTATCAAACCAATACATTTTACTTTAAAACAATCTTTCATGTTGTAAGCTCTAACGAGCAGGGCCCTCTGTTCTCTCTTGTACCAGATTGTATTGTAACTGTAATGTCTACCTTCATTTTGTAAAGCGCTGCGCAAACTGTTGGCACTATATAAATCCTGTATAATAAAATAATGTTGTGAATTCTGTCTGTCTGCCGGCCATCTCTTCCCACATCTTCCTGGATTCCCTGCATGTTTTGCAGCTTCTCCTCTATTGTTTGATTTCAATTTCTAAGGACTACATATCCCATGGTACCTTGCTGCCTGCAAGCAGTGAGTCCTGTACTGTCCTGAAATGCTTCCTTCAGGAAAGGACTGCTTTTTGGCCACTAGATGTAGCTAATGAACATAGGAAATACAGTTCCGGGTAGGGAGCGCATGCTCCTCGGCATGTCAATCACTGGGTTCCGGGTGCCTATTCTCGACCACGACTCGGTGATCATCAACGGAGCTGATAGGGGAGAGGTCTGTGTGTAAACAACACAAATGACAAATTTAATTTACGTACAGCAGTGCATGACCACGCAATTGTCAGTTAAATTAACGCAGCACAATATCGCAAAAAATGGCCTGGTCAGGAAGGGGGGTAAATCCTCTGGAGGGCAAGTGGTTAAAGGGGTTGATTTACTAAAGACAAATATACTGTGCACTGCAAGTGCAGTTGCTCCAGAGCTTAGTAAATGAGGCAAAGCTTCGCTGTTCAAAGAATACCCAATCACATGCAAGGAAAACAAAAAACAGCATTTTTGCTTGCATGATTGCATGATAGAAATCTGTAGGACTTTCCTTCATTTCAGAGCTTCCCCTCAGATCTACAGCAACTGCACTTGCAGTGCATAGACTATTTGCCTGTAGTAAATCAACCCAATGTGTCACTAAACCCATATCATACAAAACTATCTATAAAATGGGCGGCACAGTGGCTTAGTGGTTAGCACTTACGCCTGGCAGTACTAGGGTCGTTGGTTCGTATCCGAACCACAGCACCACCTGCCTGGAGTTTGCATGTTCTCCCTGTGCCTGCGTGGGTTTCCTCCAGGTACTCCGGTTTCCTTCCACACTCCAAAAGACATGCAGGTAGGTTAATTGGATCCTGTCTAAATTGTCCATAGTATGTGTATGTATGAATGTGAGTTAGGGACCTTAGATTGTACACCCCTTGAGGGTTAGGGACTGATGTGAATGTACAATATATATATATATATATATATATATATATATATACATATATATATATATGTAAAGCGCTGCGTAAATTGACAGCGCTATATAAGTACCTGAAATAAATAAATAACTGCGGTTAATACTAACTCATTCACTATGGGATTCAATTTCTGTATTCTGACAAAAAAACTGGTTGATCCTGCTGTTCTCTCCCCCCCACCTCCCCCCTTTGATCATGTCCCCAGTGCAGTTGGGGATTGTGCAGAGCAGTGTTAGCAGCTACTACACATGCACTTGGGGGCTAAGAATATGCATGCATCATACATACTAGGGGGGGGTACAACTGGGGGAATTAATGGTGGAGAAGGATCTGGGAATTCTGGTAGATCACATGCTTAATAATGGCATGCAATGCCAAGCTGCGGTTTCTAAAGCGAGCAAAATCCTCTCTTGCATTAAAAGAGGTATAGACTCCAGAGAGAGAGATATCATTTTTCCCCAAATCATTAGTAACACCTCATCTGGAATATGCAGTTCAGTTTTGGGCACCAATTCACAAAAAGAACATTGGGGAACTGGAGAAAGTACATAGAAGGGTAACAAAACTGATAAGAGGAATGGAGGAGATCAGCTATGAGGAAAGATTAGAGGAACTGAATTTATTCTCTCTTGAGAAGAGGAGATTAAGGGGGGATATGATCAACATGTATAAATACATCAGTGGTTCATATAGTGAACTCAGTGTAGAGTTATTCACCCTGAGGTCATCACAGAGGACAAGGGGGCACTCTTAATTTCTGGAGGAAAAGAAATGTAATCTCTAAGTATTGCAAAGGTTTCTTCACAGTAAGAGCTGAGAAAATGTGGAATAGATTCCCTCAAGAGTTGGTTCTGGCCAGCTAAGTGGATTGCTTTAAAAAAGCCTGGATTGTTTCTTGGATACACAGAATATAACTGGATACTAACACTTATAGCTAAAGTTGATCCAGGGAATATCCAATTGCCTCTCAGGGGATCAGGAAGGAATTTTTTCTCCGGCAGGAGCAAATTGGATCATGCTTTGCTGGGTTTTTTGCCTTCCTCTGGATCAACTGTGGGTGTAGTACTATAACTTTTTTTTTTATGGTTGAACTGGATGGACTTTTTTCTTTTTTCAGCCAGACTAACTATGTAACTATGTAATAAATACACAATTTTCTGCACATGGTGTAAACAAGACCAAACTCTTCTATATAAGTAAAATCTGTATGTTTTCTCAAAAGTTTTTTAGACAGCATGGTATGAATGAGGTGCAGCCCTGTCAGACATCACTACTAAGCTGATTGACCTGGACACTTCTCTACTGCAGTTATGCAATACATCTTGATCAGTTTCCCTTATCCTGCCTTTCTTGTGACTGGCAAGTAAAGGAGCAGCAGCTGACTGTTGGGATGACCTCTCTGCTCTCTCCTTATGTTAACATGTTCCATATCAATTCCTAGTACATGCAGCACACCTGATTGGACACTAGTGCTGCCCGTGCTTCTCCCAGACTGTGGAAACATTTTTTACTTAATGTGTTACTAAATCCACAACGGTAAAATCAGTCTGTATATGCAGTAAAGCATGCTTGTTATATTCACTGTGGAACCTAAGGGGTTGTCACCTGCAGTTTGTAAAAATGCAGTTTGATCCTGATCTCTCTGATCTGCCCCTTCTTCCAGTGTCCCCCTATTATCTCCTGATAAGACATATTGTGTGGAGTCACTCTGCACATGCTCAGTTTGGTGTGTATTGCTAGAGAGGTTTTTTTTTTTCTTGGGAGAGTGCATTTGATTAGCACAGGGCCAATCAGCACTGTCCAGACAGAGGTCAGAGGTTCTGCATCTTCCTAGAGCAGAATGAAAACTCCTCCTACAAGCTTTAACCAGTGCTCAGCTGGACACGGATAGAAGTCACAAGACTGCTCTAACTTCTGAAGAGAAAAGGTATTTAGCAATTTATATTTACTAAAATAATTGCACAATTGTTTTCTATGTGCCCTGATCACACCATAATGCTGGTGTGATATGTAGTACACTGCAGTGCTGTATCGAAGAGTATGGCATGTGGCACCATACTGCTGTGTGGAGACATGAATGAAATATATATACAAATAAAGTTGAAAAACATGAAAAAAGAAAAACACTGATGTGCTGAAACCTGCATTGCACTGCCTCCTGCTGTCATTTACTGTGCAGACTAAGGCGATCACACCCTGAGATTCAAAACACAGAGAGCACAAGCAGCAAGCAGAGTCTCTAATGCAGGCCATAGATGGGTCGTTTATTGGCCGAATTTTCATCCGCACGAAAAATCGGCCGATAATCACGCCGTTAGTGGGGCCAGCTCATCAGCCGTTTTTCACGGATCTCCTGATTTATTTTTATTGGTCATGCTGGAAAATCTGCAAAAGACAGCCGTTTTTCATGGACATGGGTGGCAGCATCGGCAACGGGGCCAACCGATTTTTCGTATATCGGCCTGCCTAAGACTGGGGTATTCCATAACTTTGCACTGAAACTGTAAGGAAAGGCACCCATGTGCACAGAAACCTTGAGGGCCAGTACACACTTTTCGGTGTGTTGCATTAAGGCCATCCATTCAATTTTAATGAGCTGCCAACACACTGAAACCAACAACAAAAAACCATCCTTGTAGTAACATAACACCCCACTAGTTTGTTGGGAGATACTGTACTTTTACACTTGGGTGCTAAATGTATCACAACACACAGGTGTGAAACAAGTATAAAAAAAGACAATGAAGTTGGTTTCCTAAAGGCAATTTGACTCACTTTGTAAGGGAAGTCGCACTTTGCAAGGCAGAATGCAGCAGAGCTTAGTGATTGAGGTGAAGCTCTGCTTACTTTCATCATGCAATTATATGCAGGCTAAAAAGTTTTTCTTCTTAGTACATAATTGGGTATGCTTTGCAAAGTGAATGTTCACAACATTTTCTAAGCTCATGGGAAACTTTCTATGCAATGTGAACATCCTATTTGTAGGCAGGTTGCCTACTGTAAGTTAGCTAGCTTGGCTGTCCAAGCCAGGGGGGTTAATTTCTTCATCGCTGTTCCTGGGCTTTTTGAGTCAGGCCTACCAATTTTGTGCTTTTATAAAAGGGATGGGGGTCCGGATCATGGAGTCAAGCTTTGCCTTGCTGAGCTTGAGTGCCAAATAGAAGAAGACTGAGTGCTGGAGAAGACAACAGTGATACATCACAGCTCTAGCATCTGTTATATCATACCTGTACAGGTATGCTGAGGCAGCCACACCTAGGGTAAGGTTTAGTTAGGGAAAGGTGTTTGGTTCAGTTGTAAACAGTTTACAGTAAAGCCTTGAAACATTGCCCTGCATGGTCTGATGTTATTTATAGAGGTGTATGAAAGTAACTGGCAGATTACACATAGTCTTCTGCAGGTTGAGTCAGGAAATGCACATTGGGGTATGAAGACAGCTCTGTAAAAGTTAACATGGTACAGAATTAAAGCAAGTAGGTGCCAAGAGTAACGGAATTCTCGTAACCAGTGCAAGCAGCCTGTCATGAACAGTGGTGCCTGTGCAAGGTGAGATATCCTTCAGTAGGGAGGAGGTTGCCCCTGGAACTCTCTCCCTTAGTGGTTCATCTCCCATAGCAACAGGAGCAGATAACCGTTATGGAGGTCCTCAGCCTAGCCACCAGGTATGGGAGAGTAGGAAGACAAAATGCATACATGAGGTCTTTGCTAGTTGCATGGACCCCTTTATATCACTGGGAGCGAGGTGACAGATACGCTGGATGGAGTTGGCATATGTTCAGGATGTCCCTCTGAAATGCAAATAGCTGCTGTCAAGGTGTGTATTGACTCGGGAGCAGAAAGTTAAGTGGAGTCCAGTTTATTCACTACACGGTGTAAAGCCACCTCTAAGTTGGAGAACCGCCTTAAGGTTGACTTTCCCTGAAAGAGGGCCCTGCCTTGTCCTGATTCATTGATGAGCTCAACACAGCAAGAGTACCCCCTGTGCAGGGTGGATGGCCCTGCCCACAGTGCCTAGCATAGCCCAGAAGAACCCAATAACTCTCTGTATCCCCACATACTGTATTTGCCTTTAGTAAATCAACTCCAATTTATCTAAAAACAAATTCCCTTTATTAACAAAATAGTCTCCATATCTTAGACCCAAGACTTGTAGCCTATCTATGGAAATAAGCAATGCAGTGTCTTTGTTGTTCCTAAGGTTTTCACGTTCTTCATCATTTTCCATGACCTTTTTTTTTTTTTTTAAGAGTTTTGTTGGCCTATATTCCAATGATTCTCACTTTTTTTACCTTTTGTTTTTTTCACCAACCTGAAAAGTTGAGTTTCAAATCTGTACAGCAGTTTTATAAAACTTTACAATGGTCTCTATGATAACAGCGGTCTTTGAAAATTGGCTTCCTGGGATACGTAAAGGATATTTATGGTTACAGCTTACACTTTGTTTCCCCAATGTCTTGGACTTCCTGAATGCTTTGCAGTTTCTTTTCCGCTGTTTACTTTCAATCTCTAAGGACTACATATCCCATGGTACTTTGCTGCCTGCTGGCAGTGATTCCTGTACTGGCTCCGCCTCCTGAAGCTCCTCCTCTCAGCAGCTCTCTAGTTGAGAAGGCAGGCTCTGTGAAATGTGTGACACAGCGGTGGCTACTTACAAGGCATAGTGACTATGTGTCACATAATTCATGAAAGTAAATGTGAGAAGATCTTCATAATGTTACAAACTTGAAGGTCATTCACATTACTAGGAGTAGGCTAGAACTAATTGAAATGTGGAAATGAATATATTATTGTAAATTATGACCAGAGAATCACTTTAATCTTATAATAAAGTAATCTGACTGATTGTCATGTTCAGCACAATTGTATTGGACATTTTTATACAAAACTCCAATAAACCATGATAAAACAAAACTCTTACAAATACCTACACATAGAAATGATTGTTTGAGGGGATCCCCCACTGATGATTCATCTATAACAGTGGTCTCCACACTGCAGCCCTTTGCCTGTCTTTATTCAGCCCATTTCTCCCACTGGCACCAACAATGGGGCACTATTTCTCCCCTTAATACCAAACGTGGCAATCCTTACCCTTACTGATGCCACAGTCCAGCCCCCTAATGTCTGAAGGGCAATAAACTGGCCCTTTGTTTAGTTTGGAGATGCCTCATCTATGCAATTTAATTTACTTAGGTGAATACCTTCCCTGAGTTGCAAATAATCACATAAGGGTATTTTTTTCATGGAAAGCAGATAAAAGTGTTCTCTATTGTGGGTCCAAAAAAGTTACCTCATTTTGACCTCAACAGAAAACTAGAAAGGTTTGCATGAAAATATGTTTTTCTAAGGGCATTATTTAATTGCTATTTACTATTTGTCTTGCCCACTTCCTTTGAGGTATTTTCTACCAGATGCACTGTATTTTTTTCCATATTTCAAGCACAGGCAAAATAGATAGACATTCAAAAATCCATTGTTTTCAATGTCTGTCCTCACCAATGCACTGTGTTGTAGTGCATTGCATAAAAGTCCCATACATTGAACCTGAGACCCCAGTGCTGCCTCTAAGCTCCTAAAATGTTTCATGATGGCATTAATGAGCATTAAACCTGTAGTAAGCAATTATATGATAAAACCTACGCGACCCAGTAAAAACTGGCAAATCTCGCTGCCTGCAGAGTCTCTGGAAAAGTGCCCATGCAGCAATACAGGGAAACTACCGCACAGAGCCAACTGAAACGCAGGTCATTCGCCGAGAAGTCATCAAAAAACAGCACAAAATGGGTCAACCAATGAACAGATCTTTAACAATATGGCAAAAAGAGATGTTCCTGTGACAGCAAAATTTGGCTTCTGCACCACCAGCATAAAAGTGCTCAGGGTCAGTTTACTAATCTAAAGGGAAGTTTCAAAGCACAGCAGGCACTCAACAACAAGGAATTTCAATTCCTAAAAAATATAATACTTGATATGGTTTAAGAATGGACAGAAGGTTTATGTCAAATTATAATTACAGTCAATGTAAGTGAATTTTCAGGATCCTGGAGCTATACAGCTCAGATAAACCACAAAAAGACACTGCATTCCAAAAGATACCGGCTAACATTTTCATATATCCACAAAGAGGTGAGAACTATGTAAAGCTGCGCATAAATGTGGCATTTTTCTACACTGACGGAACTTTCAATTCCAATGTTTGTCAAAAATCAAAAGCAGTTACAGCAAAGTGGTGGTTTTGATTGATCATGAGGAGAAAGATCAAAATTGCCCCGGATATAGTGAAAAAATCTAATCACTTTCATCGAACTTGACATTTTTCTCTTTGTTTCAATCCACCTTCAATTCAATTCAATTCTTCTTTAATTCCCTTAATAAACTGTAATGGAGGTATCAAATTATTGCCCATTTTTGTCTTCACAATTTACTGTTTTCTAGTAGATCAAGCTTATAGGTGGTAGATTTCTTCATTTCTGGTCATTACTTGCAATTCCCAGTGGTTCAAAAGTGGTTAAAATTGACTGACTGAATATTGCCACGTGTATAGCTCTAGGCCTCTGCTTATTCTGGTAGAGGATTGTGATCAATATCTCTACATAGTCCAAGTTAAAACAGCAACTTTCCGGCCCTAGTAAATTATGATACATTTCACATTCAATCATTTTTTATTAGATAGATTTTTACATAGTTACAGAGAGTCACATATTGATCAAATTCCTTGTTAATAGGTTTACATGAAGAGAGAATATTTGTGAAGTATCACATACTCATTTTTACTTCTAGCAATTGCACGCTAGTGATTGCTAATCTAGAAAGAATGCACAGGCTGCACTGCTCTTATTGCAGGTAATTAAAACAAGTAGAGAGGAAAGGAAGAGTAAAAAAAACTGATACTGAGGCTGGCTGCATAACCAAAACTGGATGATACTGTATACTCGTTATTAAAGCTTGATAGGAGACAAAACCACTTACAAGAAACAGATTTATAGAAATGAGATCCAAAATGGGACTAAAAGGAGTAATTGTTGAGTGGGGGATGTTGGAATACAATGTTCATGTATTTTGTGCAACAGCTGTACATCAGTATTCAGTAGGATATATTCTTCAAACAGTAGATGGCAGTGTTTATAAGTTTTTAGCTGCATCTATGGTTAAACTCTATGTACTTTCTCTATAATAAAATTCCTGTTTCCTTTTTTACAGAAAAGAAGCAGATAAGCAGTTTGTATGGCTATACACAGAATCTCTAACACACACTAAGTGGTGATGTGGAAAGTAAGCTCTGGCATTTAGTAGAGAGACTGTGACAGTAGGGCAGTGTTTCTCAACCTCTTTTCTGTCAAGGCAGCCATTAAAATTTTCCACAATCTTGAGATTGTACTGAACTAATAGTTTTACATAATGCAACAACATCCACACAAATAGAACATTCAACACTAGAGGGGATTTATTCTTTCAAAGCAGATATACCTTTGCACACTGGTGTAGCATTCCAGTGTTTCTCTTCTCCCTCAGGTTCTCTCTCACTCAGCTAATATGACCCCAGTGCTGATGGAGAGGGGTAGGGGAGGAGGAAACAAGGATGCTATGCAGGGGCCGAACTTCCTCCTTGATATCATTGGTTGTTAGAATACCGGCTACTGGAAGGTTGTAATGTGCACAATGAAAAATGTGGCATTGTGTAACTAAAAGCATGCTTGATCCACCCATTGGCTTGTATATAATTATTGAGCAATTTTTTTTGTTTACAGACGTTTTTATTGAGAGATAGACAACAAAAACAGTACCACTTCATGAGGTATAGTATACATCAAGAAAAAGGCACATAAGTAAAAAACGGTATTATAAAAAAGAGTCACAGAAAAAGAAAGTTCAAGTACATAAATGAGGTAGGTAGTAAGACATGCAGAACAACCACACAACAAACAAAAATATAATACCAATAAATTTATTATAGTCCATCAATCTAACAATAAATGCCGATATGTTTTCCAACCATCCCATTTTCCGTTGAATAAGTGCATCTTATCCAACAATGTATATTGAATACGTTCCATGAGCATAACCATATCAACTTTCCGCAAAACAGAGGACAAAAGGTACTGCTGGTGACTTCAAATGAAGGGCAATGGCTCATAGGGTAGAGACATAGTTAGTGTGAATTAGCCTCATTACGTTGGCTGGGATCCCTGAAATGGGAGCGCCCAATAAGTGCAAATTTGCAATGACAGGTTCACTGGAGTATCTGCCAAGGCAGAGGCCACCTCACAAACTCTACCCCAGATCAAGGAAAGACCAGGGCAAGCCTAAAACATATGCACAAGGGTACCAGCAAAGCCACAACCCCTAAAACAGAGGTGCGACGTTCCTTGAAACATATATAGTCTAGAGGGGGTATAATACCAATGGGTTAAAACTATAAGGGCCGCCTCACAAACCGAGAAAGACCTAGAGCCCCTAAGTATATTATCCACCATGGCTTCCCAGTCCTCTTCTGAAAATGTAATACCGCAATCAACCTCCCATTTCTGTCTATATAAGGGGGGTGAGGGAAATATGGCTTTAGAAAAGGAATGATATAAATCTGAAATAAGACCCCTACACCTGGGAGAGTCACGGCTGATACGTTCAAAATAAGTGATCGGGGACGAAGGTGTCGGTCCAAAATGAGAACTAAAAAATTGTCTTATTTGCCGATAACAATAATGTTCACAAAGCAGACCTCTGAAAATCCAATAATCAAATAAGAGCTTGATCATACCACCAGCGAAAAGCCTGTGGAGACAAAAATGCCGTGACAAAATTTGGATCACTGAAAAATGTCGAACCCGGTGACAGGAGAGATAAGACCCAATTTAGATTTATAATGGGACCAGAGTGTCAATCAAATTATAGTTTGACAACGAGGGGGGGATACTTGTACCAGTTTGGAAAATTGGGCAGATAGGTAATAAAGCCAAAAATTGGGAAGGCTTAAGCCCCCTATACGTCAAAAAATGTGTTAGAGACCAATATTGGGAGCGCTCAAAATAAATAAAGGAGCTTAGGGCGCACACATGTTTTTTTTTAATAGAACGCAAACAGGCCCAGATGCCGGGAGGCCACACATTTGCGTTCGGCCAACGCCAAGAGGTTAGAGAGATCAAAACAAACCATGGATCAGATAGACAAACTGCCTCACCCGAAAATACAGAGAACCATAATTTTAAAGGGCCAACAGGGCCCAAACTTTGTCGCCACAAAACACAGAGCAGAGTGGCCACTCCACGACAGGGTAGTGACACCTCTGACCATGCCTGGCGACAGGGTGGAGTAGCACAGCGACTGCACCCACGGATTCAACCTGCACGTCAAAAATTAAGGGCCTAATAACCCATATAAAGTATGTTGCACGTCAAGGTATCTAGGGGGTTAAACCAAGATTAATGAACACAGCTTGTAATAATGCATCAATGGCATGTCCCAATAAGTGATTAAAATAGGGGGTAGTAAACAGAAGCACAAATCCTCATCATCCCGCCTCATGTCTGACTCTCCTCCTGTCACATCGTGGAGATGGAGTGTTCCAGTTGGGAGATACCTGAGGAATAGAGGGTGGGCATTGAGGCAACTTAAAGGGAAATCCTCATTTGGAGCAAATTCGAGCCGGTGATAAGCCAGATGTGATCTCCTGCATTTTCCGGCAAATTCAAGCCCATAATAAGTCAGATATGATCTCCCGCATTTCCGGCGTTTCACCCACGTGGTCTGAGAGACAGCTGGGAACATTTGCAGAGTTGAACCCTCCAAGGATATCACAGGGGTATTGCGAGCAGCCCTAAGAATGTCCTCTTTAATCAGGAAATCTTTCATGCACAGAATAATGTCCTGAGGAGGTTTATCAATAGGGGGCTTTGGACGCAGCGCTCTATGTATACGGTCACATGTAAAGGCCTTAGCTTCCTGGTCTGGAAGAAGAGACTTGAACAATTTAGTTATAGCATGTGAAAGATCCGTTATTGTCTCAGGGACCACACGGATATGCAGATTATTCCTACGGTTACGGTTATCGAGATCCTCCACCTGCGCCTGTACCTGTGCAAAGGCAGCCTGTAAGAGGTTGTGATCCCTGGAGAGCTCGCCATAGACCTGGCTGAGCTCATCATGCTTTGTTTCTAAGTGATCCATTCTGGACCCAAGTGCGAATATTTCCTGAGAATGTTGGTGCTTTTATGTAGTTCTGACTGGAATTTAGCAGCCAATTTAGTATACATATTCTCCAGGCAAGATTCTAAGTCCCCTTTTGTAAGCTGCTGTGAACACTCACTATCCTGTGCAGATGAATGAGCTTCTGTATCCTGTGTAAAACGGGATGGGAATGCTCCGTTGGCGCCATCTTGTGACATGCGGCAGAGTTCCTGTGTCCTTCAAGGGTAATCTGTAAGGGATTTCTGAGCGGTCCCCTTACTCTTTTTTTAGTTGACGGCATGCAGAATGGTGTCCTGGAGGTGACCAGCTGATTGTAGTGTGAAACGAAGGAGAGATTAGCTCCAGGGAGCCGGTAAAGACTGAAGCAGGTACAGAGCTCCTGCTGCATGCGGCTGGCTGCCGTGGCGCCACGCATGCGCCCTTTATTAAGCTATTTTGACATTTTGCATAGGCACTCCTGATGAAACCTGAAGGCAAACCAGGGTGCCTGGGCACCCTGGTTGAAGAAGGCTGCTGTAGGGAAAGATGGTGATGTTACATGACTAATTGACAATGACTCCCACTTGCCTGTGCTGTTAAGGTATCCCATACATTAGTCAGTTTTTTCATTTAACCAGAGGGTTGAATGAAAAATACCTATGCACACATTTGAGGTGGATGGGGGAATCCTCCCTGCTCAGCAGGACCGAACTGGCCATAAGGCATTTGCCTGGTGGGCTGGGGCCCCCAGGCTTTAGAAGAGCGACCTGTTGATGACCGGAAGCAAAGCGGGAGGTAAGCAGCAACCGCGGCCTGGACAGGGCTAACACAGACCGTGGCCACCACTCACCTCCCGCTGTGTGGCTATGCCTAAAGCAGGGCTGACAGGAAGAGAGGCAGTGATGGCTCCAGTGAAGAGCAGGAAGCAGCTGCCGAGGACACACAGACACCAACTCAGCTGGCCGCTGCACACAGCCACACTGGAGGGACAACGGCAGCCTCTCTCCTTCACTGGCGGGCACACTGTGAGAGGTCTGTGGCGGCGGTGGATTGGGCTGTCTGTGTGCTGGATGAGCAGTCTTCTTGCTGGATGGGCTGTCTCCTTGCTGGACGAGCTGTCTTTGCTCAGTTGGGTCCGGCAAAGAGACATCCCAATCCAGCAAAAGAGACAGTCCAGTCCAAGAAGGGACATCCACATCCTGTCTCTTTGTGGATTGGGCTGTCTCTTTGCTGTATGGGCTGTCTCTTTGCTGGATGGGGCTCTCTCTTTGCTGGACAGGGATGTCTCTTTGCTCAGTTGGGTCCAGCAAAGAGACATCCCAATCCAGCAAAAGAGACAGCCCAGTCCAAGAAGAGATATCCACATCCTGTCTCTTTGTGGATTGGGATGTCTCTTTGCTGTACAGGCTGTCTCTTTGCTGGATGGGGCTGTCTCTTTGCTGGACAGGGATGTCTCTTTGCTCAGCTGGGTTCAGCAAAGAGACAGCCTGTTATAAGCAAAGAGACAACCCAGTCCAAGAATGGGCATTCCTGTCCAGCAAAGAGACATTCCTGTCCAGCAAAGAGACATCCCGTCTCTTTGTGGATTGGGATGTCTCTTTGCTGGATTGAGCCATCTCTTTGAATATATAGGGGCACTGTGATTAGATTTTTTGGGTCTCTGTAATATAAAGGGGACTGCTCTGTAAAGGGGCAATGTAATTAATACAGTGCGCCTTTCCAGTGCAGTCCCCTTTATAGTGCAATGCAGAGGACCAACTCTGTGAATATTCCATCACAAACTGTCCCTGCGAATGCCCTTGCACCCCTTCCTAGAAATTGGCTGTTCAGACTAAAATGCCGGGCCTATTTTTTGTCCCAGTCCGGGACTGCTGCTCAGCCCTCATGTTCTGACAGCAGGAGACTTCCATGTAGTCAGAATACACAGATCAGTGCTGCAGTCTTTGGCCTGCGGTGCTGCTCATATCAAGCAGAGGAAAATCTGATGGGGTGGTTGTACAGAAATAAATCAGTAGATCAACTTCTTTACAACCACATTGCCCATACCTGGATTGAAATTTGGTTGGTTCAAAAGGGACAGGTCGAATTCTGATAAATCTTTAGGTAGCTTTAAGATGCCACAAAGCAGCACTCAGAGAAAGCAACCTAAGCAGAATTCAATGACCACTATGCTCCTGCAAGTCTCTTATTTGAGGTTTGTTTCTGATAACACCACCTACGAAATAGGTTATGGGACAAGGTGCAAGGTACATGAGAGGGTAGAAGATCATGCAATGCAGTGTAGAAAAGCCCCTTAAATAAAGGTTAAAATATTTATGTCTACTAACAGTGGAGAGGTCTGTGAACACCTTCACAGTGTAATGTTGACTTCCTTATGTGTTCACATCACTGGTGGCCCATATCTGCTACCTTCCCAACCTTCCAGTGTTACCTCTGTCCATAAGACTCTTTGGCAAGCACCTTGCTCTGTGGTTCCATCCTCTAATCCCTATGTCACTGCTGTGTTCTGTAGTGTAGTAGATTTTAGAGCTTTGAACCAACGACAAGGGACATATAGCCAGTACTCCTAGAATGTTAATTCTCAAATAGTCTTATGAAGACTGTCATGCTGGAACAATGGGAAAGTAAGGGGGTCAGAGGAGAACAGACTATCTCTTATTGCCAGGTTTGATTTGAATTTGTTCAGGAACCAGACAGTGCCTCTATACCGTGTATCTAAAGAAAAAGCTTTTTAGAGTGATGAAGATACTGAATTGCCAGGTATTGCGGTCCTCATCCTCAATAGAGGGATTCACTCTCACTATTTGTTATAGAGACTATTGTCACTGGATCTGAAAGCAAGGGTAAACCCAAAAGTGAGCCACAGAACAAGAAAACAGAGGACATTAGGTAACACCATAAACTCTAAGCAATATAATGTTCTGGGGAATTGTAATGCACCCATTACTATTTTGAGCTTTCACACAAGGGTTTAGCCTGATTACATCAATTCAATTAATGAATGGATTGTGAACTAAAGGGAGATATCTCTGCACTATGACTGAACCTTTTCTCTATAGCTCATCACATAAAGTTGTGTATCATTACCTTATTAAGTGGGTGACTGACACTCATTATCCCATTGCTGCAGGAGGCTTTCCATGTGGATTCCAGGGAATATGACAAATGCAATCAAGAGTGTTTATACTATGCATGGACAAGAATGTGGGTGTAACTAATTATTAGCAATACGAGGAACATGGATGACAATGTCAGGGCAGGTTCATGCTGTCACTGTGGGAAATTGACAGAGATATTAAAATTTAAGACTTGCAAATTTAAAGTTACCCTTATAAGCACTCCATCTTAAAGTGTTACTACACCCAGGACCCTGCATTCACTATATCTGGTCTTCCATAGTACACAAAACATGGAAATGCAATTATTTTAGTAAATATAAACTAAATACTTTTACTCATCAGCAGTTAGAGCAGTCTTGTGACTTCAGCAGAGCACTGGTTAAAGTTTGTAGGAGGAGTTTTCTTTCTCCTCTAGGAGGATGTGAAACCCATGACCCTCTGTCTGGACAGTGCTGATTGGCCCTGTGCTGATCACATGCACCCTCCCAAGAAAAAAAAACCTCTCTAGCAATACACACCGAACGGAGCATGTGCATGTGACTACAGATTCAGTCTGCATGAGGTGGACATTTCAACAAGAGGAGGGGCAGAGAGGAAAGGATCAAACAGCCTTTTTACACAATGCAGAGGATTAACCTCTTAGGTTCCACAGTAAATATAACAAGCATGCTTTACTGCATATACAGACTGATTTTACATACTGTATTTTAACACCCCCCACCCCAGCCCAAAAGAAAAATTGCTTCACTCTCCACTGTCAGATCAATTTTGTTTAGTTTTTTTCTTATAAGCACATGCTATAATGCCAAGTTTTTGGCCTAACATTTTTTTAAATCTCCCAAAACATGTGTATTCTGAAAGGATCTGAAGGATAAAAGATGGCAGTTGGAAATTTGATTGCTGCAAAATATTTCAGCAATTGCTCATCAAACCTATATTTTCAGAAAAAAAAACAGGAAATAATTTTTAGTGCACAAAAAATAATCAATTTTTGTAAACAATTGTTTACATTTTTAGTAAGAAAATGAGATGGTGTCAAGTAAACAGATACTGCAAAAGGTGTTTGTTGGAGGGACGGGGCTGGAACATGGTGCCGGCCGGACTCTAAGAGCAGGAGCTCCCAATGGCCATGGAGAGCAATAATTGAGAAAACTCCTCTTACTGGTCTGTCTCCAGCTGACCCCATTGCGTGGCGTATTGCAAACTGAGGGGAGAAGATCATCGCCCCGGCAGATAAGCCAGAGTCCCACAAGGAGGAGAGAGCAGATGAGACTGTGGACACTAGGACCCTGGGCGTTCCCATGTGATGGGGGAAGAGCATCCAAAGGATCACTGTGTGCAAGGAGGAGACCGGTGTGAAGCATGGGAGAGCGTTGGCTACTGAAGCAGCACTCCAAAAGCTACAGCTGGATGAGCACAGGACACCCTCAGTCCCACTACCTACAGAAGGTGACCCCTCTACACTACTTGGGAACAGAGGCCCCCTGGTGAGTGAGATACCCTCGCTTGTAACGGGAGAACAGAAAGGTCGATTAATATCTGAGGTTTCCCCTTGTGGGACACAGACAGTAAGGGGTGTGTGCCCGCGAATTGTGGTAAGCCTTATTCCTCACCTTGTGATTATATCAACACAGTGGCAGCACTGGGGTGGATGTTAAAGTATCGCAGGAGGGGGGTTCCTGAGGACAGTAAAAGGAAAGAAAAGGAACAAAGAAAAGTGAGGGGTCACCTAACGGGTACTGAAGAAAAGGAGTGAAAAGTGTAAAAAGGAAAGGAAGGAGTGAAAGGTTGAATTTTATTTTCCCTCTCTGAAACCTTCTCTCTTTGGTGTGTTATACCTTGTATAGGAGGAGGAAGGAATTGAGCACTAGCCTGGACTACAACTCATAACCTACTAAGCGGCTGGAACTATAGTGTTAAAGTGCAAAAGGGGAGGACTGGTAATAACATTGGAATAATATGAAGAGCAGATCAGTTAAAGAAGGAGGGACAAAAAAACACCTGTGGAGTACAATAAAGAAATATATGTCCCCTCAGGAATAAAGCCAGGAAAGCCATACCCCTGAGAGACAACTGGGAGTAAAGGGGAAGAAAGACCAAGGAAACAGTAGTAGAGATCAAACTATAATATCATTAGGAGCATCAAACCTAGACCTGCTTGAAGAACTAAATAATATGGAAAGTGGAACAGACTCTAGAGATAAACAGGAACAAAGGTTAAGTTCACAAATTCCAATGGAATTGGAGATAGATGAGATTTTTATGAAATTAAAGCACGTCCTAAAGAGTGAACTGGCTGTACTACATAAAGATCTGGGACAAGTATTATCTAGATTGGAAGAGATGGAGGAAAAATTAGAGACACAGGAGCAAGTAATCATAGAGTTAGAAACGCAGACAGAAGTCATGCGTAAGGAGGAAAGGAATGGTATATAGATTAGAAGACCAAGAAAATAAGAATAGAAAGAACAACCTGAGGATTTGAGGCCAGCCAGAAGCAACATCAGGAGAATATTTAGTAGAAGAAATGAGGAAAATATTTAACCCAATATAGGATAGGCCAATGAGAGAACAATTGAAGATTGATAGAGTCCATAGGATTAAACGACCTTGGGGAGTAGCTCCAGGGGTGCCTAGAGATGTAATTGTGTGTTTCCATCATTATGAGGATAAAGCTAACATTTGGAAGAAGCTGCGAGGAGTTCCAGTAAATTATAAGTAAATTATGGGGAAGTGGGCCTGAAATTTTTGTCAATATAGAATCAGATACTCTAATTAGAATTAGAGTGTTGAAACCATTACTGGACTTGATGCTCAAGGAGAACGTTTGATATAGCTGGGGATTCCCGGCATGTTTGATCAGATGGAGGGATGGACAGTCTGCAAGGCTAGGTTTCCGGAAGATCTAAACTTCTTTTGTGGAAAACTGGACTTGCAGATGATAGATATTCCAGAATGGACTGAAGGGATTAAGGAAAGTGTCAAATTAAGGAAAAACAGGTGGCAACAGGTTACTAAATGGAGAATACGAGAGAGAGAGTTAGTGGCCTGGTGCTCTTTTGAATATTTCAGGGTTTTTTCTCTCTCTCTATATATATAGGGTATAAAAGGCGGGCACATCTGGAAGACAGGCAGAGGGGGGAGGGAAATGAAAATAAAGAAGAAGGGCATTGGGAGGCTTAAAATGACACTGGTCATTTTGAAAGGTAGCAGACACTGGTCCGGAAAGGCATAGATGACCTGAGTCTTACCCCAAGAAGGATCAAATGTGGAATACAGCCACAACCGATTCCTAGGCTAGACTATGGGCCATGGGGTAGAGGGAGGGGGGGGAAGGAGTGGGGGGGGAATGGGTTGAGGGAGGGAGAGGGAAGGTAAATGTCACCCGGAATACATTTTTAGTCTGTCTCAATTTGCATACATCCGTCCCCTTACTGAGTTCTCATATGGCTGGAGAATAAACGAGAAGAAGAGATGAATGTGTGTAATTTTATAACTTACAATGTGAAAGGTTTGAATACCCCAACTAAAAGATATAAGATTCTTAGGGAAATCCACCAATATTTGGCAGATGTGTTCTTACAGGAGACATATTTATCCCAAGATACAAAGGTTAAGTTATTCTCTAAATATTATCCTACATGGTGTTATGCGGACTCGCCTATTAAACGAGCAAAAGGGGTGACAATTGGGATAGCAAAAAATGTTAGCTTTATTGTGGAAGATAGAATGGTAGACCCAGGAGGTCTGTTTCTGTTTCTGAGAGGGAAATTAAAAGAAGTAGAATTTATACTAGCAAACATCTACTGCCCTAATAAAAATCTGATGGCTTATGTAGAGGGCGTTTTGAGAAGTTTTATGGATTTTGAGTCGGTTGATCGTGGCTGGAGATTTTAATTTTTGTATGGACCCATGGTTGGATACATCTTCACGGGCATGGAGGGACAGAGGCAGTAGTTTAAAATTGATTAAAAAAAGGCTTTATTGGTGTCAATTGATGGACACATGGCAAATCAAACATCCAAGGGATAAGGACTACACCTTCTCTGGGATGTATTCAAGGTTGGATTATATAATGATAGATATCTGGAATCCTTGCTAAAATCTAATATTGAAATAATGTCATTGTCAGATCATGCACCTGTTACAATGAGATTAAAATGGGGAAAGGAAGAGAATAGAAGTAATACGTGGAAATTAAATGAAACACTCATACAGGATCCAGAGACGGAGATAAGACTAGGGAAAGAGATAGAGCAATACTTTATGCTTAATGAGACTGAAGAGATATCTGTGGCAACAATATGGGAAGCACATAAGGCTTATATTAGGGCCATTCTGATCTCGAAAGGAGCTGAAAAAAAGAAGAAAGCAAGAAGAAAATAAAACTGTTAATTAAGGAATTATATGATCTAGAACAACTACGTAAAAAGAAAATGGATGCGGAGATACAACACAAGATAATTTTGAAAAGAGAGGAATTGAAGGATATTATGGAACAGGAAACTAGAAGATGAAAATGGAGAAATGGCATATTTAACCACTGATATCGCTAAAACGTTTCAAAAATATTGTAGAAGCTATATGATATGAAACCCAGCAACCTGAAAGGACCAGAGAGAGAAAGAAAAAAAAGACAGCTATATGTAAAAGAAGCCGGACTGCCCAGGTTAGGAGGAGGAGAGTTTGTTAGCCCTAGAAAAGCCAATCTCACAGGAAGAAATTAATGCTGCACTGAGAAGTACAACAACAGGAAAGAGCCTGGGACCAGATGATTATGAGATATTATATGAAGTTTCAAAAACAGCTTGTGCCCAAATTGTGCCTTTATATGAACGCATTAGGAGAGGGGATGGATATGAGGGAATTATCACTGCAGGCATACATTACAATTATACCAAAAGAGGGGAAAGACCCATCCCAATGTGCTAGCTATAGACCAATATCACTTTTAAATATAGATATGAAACTTTATGCAAAGGTTTTAGCAAATAGGATGAAGAAGCTGATGTTGGATTGGATACATATAGATCAAATGGAATTTGTGCCAGGAAGAGAGGGAAGAGATAATGGATTAAGATCATTGCTTCTTTTGCAAAAAAGTCAGAGAGAGAGAGGTTAGTGTTGTAGTAGTAGTGTAGTAGTGTTGATCGATGCCAAAAAAGCCTTTGATATGGTTGTTCGGGGATTTATGATGGACACATTAGAAGTATTAGGAATTGGACACAGGATGATTCAGTGGATAAAAAAATTGTATAGTTTTCCATCAGCGGCAGTGAAAGCCAATGGTTTATTATCACAGTTTTTTAAAATTCACAATGGGAAAAGGGAGGGATGCCCACTTTCTCCACTGATTTTTGTTATTTCTCTAGAACCACTTTTAGCGACTGTTCAAAAGAGTATAGATGTAAAAGGGAACAAAGAGCATAACGTTGCGGCTTATGCAGATGATATGCTATTTTATGTTGAGAACCATAGAGTAACATTACCCAACCTAATGGACATTTTAAAATACTATGGTGAATTATCAAACTTGAATATGAATCCCTCAAAATCAGAGATATTAAATATTACAGTTTCAAAGTCAGAAAAACAGAGCTTACAGAAAGCCTTCCCCTTTGTATGGAAAGAGAGAAAATTAAAGTTATTTAGGAGTAAAGCTTACCCCTTCCTCAAAAAACCTCTATCAAATAAATTATATTCCATTAATAAACAAACTAAAGGAAGAATTAAGGAGAATAGCTATAGGGTCACTCTCATGGATGGGTCATATAAATATCGTAAAGATAATGATAGTTTCGAAGATCCTGTATAGGTTCCACATGCTTCCAATATATTTGCCGGAGTTGTTTTTTAAGATCATAAGGAAGATGATAAGTAAATATATTTGGACAAATAAAAAAAAAGGGTTAGTTACGAAGTATTATGTAGAGATAGAGTTAATGGAGGTTTAGGTGTGCCAGATTTTAGGAGATACTGCCGTTCTGTGTTGATCTCACTAATAGTGGAATGGATGTATGATGCACAAGGAAAAAAATACATTAAGTGAGTCATAGTTAGATAAAATAATATGACTTCCACAACACCACCAAATTTTTTTGGAAAATATAAGCACTTTAACATGGAATGTTATAAGACAATGGGATGGAATTCATAGGCAAATAGGATGGGAGTATAATTCACTAATAATACTGTTGAAAGGAACAGATTTTTTTTCCCCCTGGGGAAAGAGGGTATTGCAGGGAGATGGATAAAAGACAAAAAAGCACCTTTGAAGGATAACAATAAAAATGGGGAGTTATGTTCTTTTTCAGAATTAAAAATTATGAAGGATGTATTTTATAGGTTAGATGAGTGGCGGTATCATCAACTGAGGCATCTCGTAGCAATTTTTCTGCAGCCATTAAGGAGGGTGGAGAGCAGATACCCATTAGAACATTATCTTAATCAAGAAACAGTAGGTAAACATATAACTTATCGTATTTATAAGATCTTTACTAATATTTTGGGATCTGTATCTCCACTGTATATGGAGAAATGGGAAAAAGAACTCGGAACAATATTGGAGGAGTAAGATAAAAAGAAAATATTAAGATTGATGCACAGTGCTGTAAATATGAATATAGTAGAAATTAACTATAAATGCTTAGTAAGATGGTACTGCGCACCTAGTGTAGCACATAAGCAATGACCACAGAGTTCACTTTTATGTTGGAGGGGCGTGCAGGATTGAGGGAACCAAGGCACATATATGGTGGGAATGCCCAAAAATCCAAGAGTTTTGGCAAGGAATAATACAAGTTCAGGTGATAACGGGAACTGTAATACCAAACAACCCTTGGGCCTGTGTATTTCATAATGCAGACTTTACAGTAAAGCAATACAAGAACATGGTGATATTAAATTTAATAAATGCAGCCAAAGGTCTGATTCTGAAATTTTGGCAGAGCAAAGAAATTCCCAAAATAAAAGATTGGATTAACAGAGTGGAATACATATACAGGATAGAGGAACTTTACCATATTGGAGAGGATAAAATTAAAAAATTCAGAAAAACCTGGGAGAGCTGGATAAGCTATTAAACAACTAAAAGTTATGCAGAACTGAAAGGAATATGAGGGGGAAGAGCAAAGTTTCCCATTTGCTTTATTGAATACTCTTGAGAGGAGGGATAGGAAGTGGTGGATGGATGATAGAGGTTACTAGAAGACCTGGGTAACCTAGGGGGGGAGAAGGGTGGAGGGTGGGAAGAGAAGGGTTTTTGTAAAAAATATTTTGATATCGGAAATGTATTATTGTAATATCTGAAATAATGCTATGTTTTAAAATTTTATAAAATATATAATATAAAAAAAAGTATACCAATACCATCGAGTAAATAGATACCAAACATGTCAAATCTAAAAATTGTGTAAACAAATAAAATGGCAACAAACTACAATACCCATTTTTCTCCATAACATTTTTACATATCATGCATGTCACTGGCAGCAAAATGGTTAAAAGAAAACTTGGTTTTGGATGGGCACAGCTGCCTTCCTATTACCCTCTAGCATCTTACATTTTGCCAGGGAATTCCTGCAGCATGGTGTGTCCCCACCCTATTTCCACAAAACTATAGCAAATATATCACTTTCTCACAGCCTTACTGGACATACCGGTAAACCTTCTGTACGTCAAAGTGCTCAGTATTCAGTTTTGCAAGAGTTTCAGTCAGTTCTAAAGGCACAATATTTCATTCAGGAGCGATCCTATTTTTATTAACATTATAGTACTGTGTAACCAACATAAGAACCTCTGGGAGTGAATTATCTATTTCTTTTTATTCCACTTAGATTTTTTCAGTGGAATAAATATATGAAAAGTTTGCCCCGAAGAGCTGTAATTAATCCTCAGTATATTAAAAAAAGAAAATGTATATCCTAACCTAAATGTATAAAATTCAAATTTGTTTTACTTTCATTTGTGATTTATTCACTTCAGCTGTAATATTACATATTTGGCAATGCAGCAATCTTATACAGCAAACACGTTTTATACTGTACAGGCAGCGATGGAGAAAATGAAGGTGATGTAGTCACTCCTTTGTTCCCAAGGGTCAATAGTGTCATTGCACCTTACATGTGGACATTTTGGCATATTTTTATTTACTCAGTAATACAAACTACTTGTGCACATATCAATACTTATTAGATCACATACGTGTTAATTCCCAAAAGTTAATTATGGGTCTCCTGGTTTCAGACTATGCCTCACAATTGGATTCATCAGCTGTAATTTTCCTGCAACCACCAGCATCTCTCATGGCCAGCACTTCAAATTTTAGCATCTGTGGGCAATAAGGGAGGAGACTGAGCTATATACCAGCGAAGGCCATGCTGGGACTGGAGCCTTGGCTTGCACCATATGCAGATGACTTGCTGTGGGGTACTTCCTACCTGTCAAGAGTAACAGCAAGACAGAATTATCCCTACGCACGGTTTATGTTAAATTACATGTATGGGCAGTTGAACCATCATTAAACTTCAGAGAAGCCTACCCCAACCTCACCTAACACCTGACCTCACCTAACAACTAACCTCCTCCACTCCTCCCACTACTCCATCCCCCACAGCCATTTCCTCCTGTACCACCTTCCCCTCCCTCCTAGATTGTAAGCTCGAAAGAGCAGGGCCCTCGAACCCCTCGTGTAATGTATTGTTACTGTCTTGTCTCATGTTCTGCCCCCTTGCTACTGTACAGCGCTGAGCATACCCTTTGGCGCTATATAATGTATAATAATAAAAATAATATAATAATAATCACTCTTATATTTCTGCACTTTTATATTTCCTATGCAGCACAGTGGCTAAATGGTTAGCACTTCTGCCTGACAGTACTAGGGCCATTGGTTCAAATCCCAACCACGGCACCACCTGCCTGGAGTTTGCATGTTCTCTCTGTGCCTGCCTGGGTTTCTTCTGGGTGCTCCAGCTTTCTCCCACACTCCAAAGACATTCTGGTAGGTTAATTGGATCCTGTCTAAATTGGCCTTAGTATGTGTATGTATGAACGTAAGTTAGGGACCTTAGATTGTACACCCCTTGAGGGTTAGGGACTAATGTGAATGTACAATATATATGTAAAGCGCTGTGTAAATTGATGACGCTATATGAAATAATAAAAAAATAATAATAGAAGTAATAATATCCACTGTGCCACTGAATGGTGCTCTTGCAGGGGAGAAGTTTCAATAATGAAGCATATGATATTTGACCAATTCTGAAGGATTGGAATATATACTCTAAGGGAGTTATTCACTTACTAACGTAACATGGTCAGCAACTTAAAAAAGTGCAAGTAAACAGGTAGAATGAAATTAAACACTTACAGTGTATTTTTCTTGCACTTGGTAGAAAACTATTCCAGGTAGAGTCAATTTCTTAGTACAGCCCCCTTCTTCCATGCATGTTCTTACCCTCTCTCTTTTGTGTCTAATTAATGTGTGTGCTGGCCCATCTTCACTGTCCCTCCCTTTGCCTCACTACATAGCCTTTTATGTAGCTATCCAAGAGGAATGAAGGGGAATACTATAGAATGTCACTTGAGTCCTGAGTCTGCTGGGGTTGCTGACACCACATCAGAGATGGTGGCATCTAGCAGCAGTCTCATGGTTTTTGGATGTTTACACAAGTGAGACTTTTACAGGTTAATTGCATGCATAATATACAGTATGTCACATGCACATATCACTTTATGGAAAGATATTTGCTGAAATGAATTGTCTGGTGATAAGGTCTCCAAGTTTTGAGCTGAGTCACCTCTGTCAAGAACAGGAATGCATAAGGCTCTGAATAAATCCTTTTCTAAGTGATTTTGTGCAGTAGGCTTGCAGTCATTTATTGTCTGATTTAACAAAGAATATCTCACACAATTGCATAGTTACCACATGTGGGGTACACAGTATCTTCCCACCCACTATCTATCTCCATTGGCCACAATTAATAAGGGAGGAATAATCATTTAATATTCTAATAGATTGATAACCAGGTCTTCAAATATGGTCATATTGGCATCAATGTACTGTATGTGTATTTTGCCATGTCAGTAAAGAACAGTTATTTCTCTGGACACATGTCAAATGTGATGTGCCTCAAGTCAGAAGTAACAAAACAGCTATACTCACTGTTATCATTGAGGTTCACTTTTCTACATCTACAGTACACATCAGATTTAAGTCTTTCAGCTATCTAGCAGGGTAGAGAATTTTTAAAACTATACCACATGCTTATAAACATTGTAAATTATCAATACTGAATGGCTTCTTCAACTTGGATAACTATTTCTCTGAAGAACAGGGAGCAATTTGCTGAAAAAAAAAGAAATGCTGACTTAGAAGAAGGCACAAAGTTCCATACAGGGCCCAGTACAGCCTACCTGACAGGGGCACCCTCTTCAACTCCATCCCTGGTCCTGCCCTTGACTCAACCTTGAAACAAAATGCATTGTCTGTCCTGCAACACATATGTGCGGTGTGTGGGCGTGAAAGCCCAGCTTCTTGCCACCGTGTAAAGCGATTAAAGGGGAGTGGTTGGGGGGGGGGCACTAACAACACTGGTCAGCTGTACGTCTTCATTGCTCCCCTCCCCCCCCCCCAAAACACAAGTATAAAGTAGTAGCTCACTGTGCTTATGATAATCAGAATTATGACTGTTGAATGCTGATATTGTTATGGCTGTACTGTGCAACAGTTTGTCACACACAGTAAAACTTTAAGTTAACCTATAGTTAAGTGAGATCACTCCACCAGGGGAGCCTACAATTGAGCAACACAACTTGCAGTGATGAATTATGTACTTTGGCACCAAAAATAAAATAAAAAGTCCCTCCTCTGCTCCCACCTATTGGACCCCTCTGTTGACCTGATGGAGCCCAGGAAAATTTAATTATACACTCCCCCTAAGAAAGCAGGCAGGGGGATATAGTTTAGTAAGCATTATTTTTAATTTGGTAGAATTGAACTATAAAGCTGCCTGGGCCCCCCTGTTGAGCTGATGGGACCCGGACCGGTTGTGCTGTCATATCAGAGGCCCTGGCTCCATAGCTAGTCCAGTTGAAAAAAAGACAAGTCCATCTAGTTCGGGGAAAAAAAAATAGGATAAATGAAATCCTTCATATACAGAGTCGTATACCCGTTGTTACCCACAGTTGATCCAGAGGAAGGCAAAAAACCCTATAAAGCATGGTCAAATTTGCTCCAGCGGGGAAACAAATTCATTCCAGATCCCCAAGAAGACAATCAAATATTTCCTGTGTAGCACCCTCCTAGGTAGGTGCTCAAATTAGGAGGATTTAGTTCTGGCTTCCTGTGTTCAGTGCAGCTGTGTTTTTGTTTAGCTTCTAACCAGTGTGGCTCTAATTGTTGTGTTAGGTAAATTTAGTTGTGCTCACTGTAATCAGTGCAGCTGCATGTGGTTTCAGCTGCTGCTAGTTTGACTGATTTCCAGAGAGTAGTAGAATCCTCTGGAACATAGGTGTGGAGCAATGCAGAAAGCAGTTTGAATATTTATACAGCCCTGGTCAATCCCAGGGAGGGTGGCCCTGAAGACTGCTGAAAGTCTGTATACATTCTCTGGGACACAGAGCTTCTGGGTCTTTGCCTGCATAAGGGAATCCAGCCTGGAGGACTTGCTGCCCTTTGGGCAGCCCTGCCATGTGATGTGGTTTTGCGAGGCCTCAGATGGGCAACCGGAGGGCCTGGATGCTGAAGCTACAAAGTTGACTCAGGAGCTGTCATCTGAGGATCTAGTCTGGTATCACAGGAGAAAGGTGTCACATGGATGTTGGAAGGAAACAACCAACTTTCCCTGGACATGTGTGAGTACAGACAGCTTTGAGAGATCTTAGAGACTTTTGGACTGCTGCCATCCTTCTTGTGCTACAGAATCAGCTGTGTGTTTGTGTAAAGGGGACATTAACTGGTGTCCTGAAGAGCTCAGTTTATCTAGTTCTATGTGAAGGGACTCTGCTCTTGTTGCTCTAACAAAGACGCTTGCTTTTAACTGCTTCTAGTGACTTGTCAACCTTGTAACACTGCTCAAAGCCAGGCAATGTGAAGTATTTCTTTTCTCAATACACATTCTTCTTTCACCACAATGCACACACACATCTGTTAACAATCTTCAATCACGGCCAATGATGCACATTTAACCAGCTCTGTGAGTCTTTCCCACCTCTGTGACCAAGTCCCAGGTGGGCAGGGTGAAACATCAGATGGCATGGTTGAAGCAGTGGCTGTAGCCAACACTGCTACTTTCATTGGGCTGGTTGAGGCAGTGCCCATTTCTTTTGATCATCATTGCTTTTAACTGCTTCTACTACAAAGCCAAGTCCACAGTTTGCTATTGCAATGATTTCTGCTTCAGCTCTACAGAATGGAGTTTACTGTACTCAGCCTGTACATAGTACTGTTTTTGGAGTATCAAACTCAATCCCCTCAACCCTATCCCTGTTACTCTGGAATAAAAACAACAAAAAGAACATCCCCTTAACTGCTTATTGAGTCAAAGAGTGACTGTTTGTGTGCCTGGCTGTGGGGCAGAATACGGGAAAAGACCATGGGACCTACAATATTGCTTACTCCTTTGCTACACCTGGATCAACGATCTCTGGCATTATTAGCTATAAATGTTAATATCTAGTTATATTTTGAGCATTTAGGAGTGTACCCAGCTCTTTTTTAAGCCAATCTACTGAGATGGTGAGAACTAATTTTGGGGGAAGTCATTTCTGCATTTTTACACCTCTCATGCAGTATGTAGAGGTTAAATCTCGTTTCCTCCAGATGTAGAGTGCCCCTTATCCTTTGTAATGAGTTGAAGTGAATAGATCTATGCCAAGTTCACTATTTGGACTACTTATGTATGTATACATGGTGATGATATTCCCCATTAGCCACTTGCCCTCCAGAGGATTTACCCCCCTAATGACCAGGCCTCTTTTTGCTACTCAGCGCTGCACTAATTCAACTGATAATTGCACGGTCATGCGAAGCTGTACCCAAACTAAATTTACGTCCTTTTTCACACAAATAGAGCATTCTTTCGGTGGTATTTGATCACCTGTATGCTGTATGCTTATTAATTTTTTGTGCTATAAACAAAAAAAGACTGAAAATTTTGAAGAAAAATGGTAATTTTTACTGTCGGCTATAAAAAATATATAATAAACTCAAAGTTAGTTATAAATGTAGGCCAAAATGTATTCTGCTACATGTTTTTCGTAAAAAAAATACAAATAAGTGTATATTGATTGCTTTGTGTGAAAGTTATAGCGTCTACAAACTATGGTATAGATACTGCAATTTCCGCCATTTTTTTGCTATACAGCACTACACTAGTTTAACTGACAATTGCGTGGTCATGCAATACGGTACTTAAATGAAATTTATGTCCTTGTTTTCACACAAAGCTTTTTTTTGGTGGTATTTGATCACCTGTGTGCTTTTTATTTTTGGAGCTATAAACAAAAACACTTTTGAAAAAAAAAATATTTTCTCATTTCTGTCATACAAAATATCCAAAAAAACTAAAATGTCATTATAAATTTAGGCCAAAATTCATTCTGCTACATGTTTTTGGTTAAAAAAATCCCAATAAGTGTATATTGATTGCTTTGTGTGAAAGTTATAGCATCTACAAACTGTGGTATAGATAATGGAATTTATGCATCTTTTACTTTCTGACTGCCCATCACATTTCTTGAGGTGCTAAAATACCAGGATAGTACAAACACTCCCAAATGACCCCTTTTCTGAAAGTAGACACCCTAAGCTATCTGCTGAGAGGCATATTGAGTCCATGGAAGATTTTTTTTTTCCACAGGTTTCTGGAAAATGACAAAAACATTTTTATTTTATTTTTTTACACAAAGTTGTCATTTAAATGATATATTTCTCACTCAAGCCATGGATATATGTGAAATTATACCCCAAAATACATTCTGCATGGTGAGTATTTTGCAGATCTCATTTTTTCTCACAAGGTTTTGAAATATAAAAAAAAAAGAAAAAATATGTTTTTGTTTTTTTTCTTCATTTTCAAAAAACTTGTGGGACCAAACGAGATCTGCAAAATACTCACTATGCTTCTCATCAAATTGCTTGGGCTATCTGCTTTCCAAAAAGGGGTCATTTGGGGGAAGTTGGAGCTATCCTGGCATTTCAGGGCCTCCGAAACTGTGATAGGTAGTCAGGAAGTGTAATGAGGAAATATAGCCCTTTAAAAACCTGAAGGTGCTTATTGGATTTTGGGGTCCTGTACTTGGCTAGACTGCCAAAACGTCTCTCACATGTAGTACCCCCATACTTGGGAGAAGTAGCAGAATGTATTATGGGGAGTAATTCCACAAATATCCATGGCATGTATGAGCAATAAATAATTTAAGTGACAATTGTGTGTAAAAAAAAAAAACATTTTTTGTCATTTTCCAAAAACTTGGGGTAAAAAAATAAATTCTTCTATTGATTCAATGTGCTTCTCAGCAAATAGTTTGGAGTGTTTACTTTCCAAAAAGGGGTCGTTTTGGGGGGTGTTTCATTTTATGCCCAGCATTAGAAGTTTATGCCACACATCACTCACTCTTCTAACCACCTGAAGAGCAAGCCCTTTCTGACACTTTTTGTTCACATGAAAAAAATCTGTATTTTTTTGCTAGGAAATTATTTTAAACCTCCAAACATTATATATTTTTTAAAGCAAACACCCTAATCAATAAAATGGTGGGTGCTGCAATTTTTTATGTCACATAGAACTCGCTCAGCAATTTTGCAAACGCAATTTTTTACACTTTTTTTTACTTTTAATGCACAAAATCACAATATATTGGCCAATTATTTGGTAAAAATAAAAAAGATGATGGTATGCAGAGTAAATAGATACCAAACTTGACATGCTTTAAAATTGTGCATGCCCCGTGCAATGGCGACAAACTACATATGTTTTTAATATCCATAGGCAATGTTTTAAAAGCATTTACAAGCTACCATTTTAGATTTACAGAGGAGGTCTAGTGTTAGAATTACTTCCCTTGATCTGACGTTCATGGGGATACATGGACTTTTATTTATTTTGGACTTTTTGCTATAAAACAAGTCCAGTAAAAAAATTTAAAAATCAACATTTCGGCATAAATTTCGGCCAAAATCCAGCCAGGTCTGTCTCTCCCTCCAGCAGCATAAAGCTGGTGAGAGGGAGAGGGGGAGAAACCAGCTTTTCAGCTGCTGAAGGGAGAGATACACAGTGCATCGTTGTGCAACTGCTCTCCCCCACCACTCCGATCCTCCTGCTGTCTGGGTAACCTACAGGAGCACCGGTGGTACCCCTCAGATGGCGGCCCTGCATGGCTCAGTCCGCCGCTGCTCACCAGATCCCTTCTTCCGGGGGGTGGTGCCGCCCCCTAAAAATTGCCGTCCTAGGCAAGTGCCTTTTTGCCACGTGGTAAATACAACTCTGGCTGTACCCCAATGAAAAGTCAATCGGTGCTTTAGAAACAAAAAAATAAATTCTCCCCTTTTACACTAAGTCTTTAGCCATACATTCAGTTCTCTAAGTTCCTGCTTTCCTGTGTTGCACATGGCACAGGCAAAATTGCAGAGAATTTCACTTTAGAGGTCCTTTGCTACAAGTTGCAGCCGATTTCTTTAAATTGATCCTGAAGGATTCTCCATCTTCCATGCATTGTCATTGGTCCCAATGTACTAACTCCAATCAAATATTTTTAAATGCTTGAATAGAGTGAGGAAGCACCTGATATGTTATAAGGTTTTATTGTTACCCAAGTCCCCATTTGCTAGGTTTCTTTTTGCTTCATATTCTGACACCCATCACTTGGACGGGCAGGGAAACAAAATCTCCCTAATGGGGATAATAAAAGCAAATACTGACATTCTAACCTCTTCCTACTCTGATAAAAATATATTGCTGTGTCCCTGATGGGAATATCCCCCCACACACCCACATAGAAGAAAAATATATTTGAAATATATTTTAAAAATATTCTTCCCAAACATATTGACATTATATTTATACGGTATTTATAAAGCGCTCAGCGCTGTACATTACAAAGGGAGACAGAACATGCGACAGTACGAAAACAATACAATGTGATACACGAGGGGTTCGAGGGCCCTGCTCTTTCGAGCTTACAATCTAGGAGGGAGGGGATAGTGGTACAGGAGGAGATAGCTGTGGAGAATGGAGTGGTAGGAAGAGTGGAGGAGGTCGGCAATTAGCAGCGGGTAGGGTAGGCTTCCCTGAAGAGGTGGGTTTTCAGGGTGCGCCTAAATGAGAGGAGAGTAGGTGATAGTCTGATGGATTGGGGTAGGGAGTTCCAGAGGATAGGTGATGTCCTGGAGAAATACTGGAGGCAGGCATGAGAGGAGGAGACCAGGGAACTAGAGAGAAGGAGGTCTTGAGAGGAGCGGAGTGTGCATGTTGGGTGGTACTTGGATATTAGATCGGTGATGTAGTTTGGGGCAGTATGATGGACAGCTTTGTATGTCAGTGTTAGGATTTTCAATTTGATCCGTTGTGCAATCGGAAGCCAGTGGAGGGATTGGCAGAGGGGGGTGGCGGAAACGGAGCGGTTGGTGAGGTGAATGAGTCTGGCTGCTGTGTTCAGGACATGTATTTGAAATGCTACAATTTTGGCCATATTTAATATATTTCAATATATATATAAATTATATATACTGCGTCTTTAAATAAACAAATCTACATTTTTGCAAATGCATTTACAAATATATGTAAAAATATATGTTAAAATTACTTTTTTATATGTTAAAAAAAATCTGATGACTATATTTAAAATAAATAAATAAATTATATATATATATATTTCATATATTATGTATATTTTTCAGATTTTTTCTAATATATAAAAAGTAATTTTAACATATATTCTGTAATAAAAACACATTTCAATATGATATACATACATATATACATATATTGTATATGTGGCCAGAACAAAAAGTGTGTGCCCATATGGAAGAAAAATATAATTGAAATATATATTTAAAATATTCTTCCCAAATATATTGTTGACATATATTTGAAATGCTACAATTTTGGCCATATTCTATCTATCTATCTATCTATCTATCTATCTATCTATCTATCTATCTATCTATACATATACACACAGATAGATAGATAGATAGATAGATAGATAGATAGATAGATAGATAGATAGAATATGGCCAACATTGTAGCATTTCAAATATATGTCAACAATATATTTGGGAAGAATATTTTTAATATATATTTCAATTATATTTTTCTTCCATATGGGCACACACTTTTTGTTCTGGCCACAATCAATTGTGCAGGAAGTAAAATGGGAACACAAACAAAAATAACCACACACATTCTAACACTTCTCCATTCTATAAAAAAAAAAATAGTACTTCCCAACTATCTGAGATGAAAAAGAGGGACACTTTTTAATTCATGCCATGTAAGTAAAGAACACACCATTGCCACTACCCCTCTTAAGTGGACCACAAAGAATTATTATACAAAAATGATATTTTTTTATTTTAATGAAAGAAATTATGTTTAGTCTCACCTTAACCATTTCAAGTCCAGACACTTTTACCCCCTTCCTGTCCAGGCCAATTTTCAGCTTTCAGTGCTATCACACTTTTGAATGACAATTGTGCGGTCATGCAACACTGTAACCATATGAAGTTTTTATCATTTTTTGAGACAGATAAAACTTTATTTTAGTGGTATTTATTCACCACTGGGATTTTTATTTTTTTGTTATATAAATGAAAAAGTCCAAACATTTTGAAAAAAAAGTAAGTGTTTTTCTTATAAAATTTTGCAAATAAATAATCTTTCTTCATAAATCTTGGCAAAAATGTATTCAGCTATCTTTTTATAAAAAAAAAAATAACCCAAATTAGTTTATAACCAAAAATTATAATTTTTCAAAAACATTTTACATTTTTATTTTATTTTATATTATTAATGTGGTTTTTTTTTGTTTGTTTTTTTACATACTGTCACCCTAGCAGTACAGTGTCCCCATAATGACACTGTACTACTTGTGGGGGGTGATGAAGATTTTTTTTTTTATATTGATTGCTTTTACACCCATAAAGGCTGTAAAATCAATCATTTCTCCTTCTGTCTGGCTGCATTCTTGCAACCATTAAGAAATACTGTGCAAGCTGTGATTGGTCACAGCTGGTCACATGGTACAAGGCTGTTGTGAATAGTCTTGTACCATGTGACCTCTGTGATCATTCACAGATTTCACAAGTAGTAAGCAATGATGTCAGAAGTGACATCTTGCTTACTACTATTCATGTGATCACTGATTGACCAATCAGTGATCACATGATCGGAACCTCACACAGAGGTCTCGTACAGTGATCGGTGTTCTGCTGTATCCGAGGACACATCGGGCACTGGATTGTGGTGCTGCAAGCTCCCAGGGGGTGCACACAGGCAGGGAAGCGGGAGGACGTTTGTAAACGGCCACCCGCTCCTGTCGTTTATGTACATGGGCCGGGCGGGAAGCGGTTAAGCACTGCTAATTACTGGGTGATGATAAATACATGTAAAAGCTCCCACGGGGGCAAAAAAAGTTTCTAAGGGCTGTCCATTTTTTGGAAGTGCACCGGTACACTTTTTAGTGCAAGTGTAGCTAGCAATGCAACACACGTCTATCGCAAGATGCTTTGGGGTGCCATTCAGAATTAATTGCAAAACAACAAGGCAACTAATGTGCTTTGCTGCATGACATTACAACAGCATAACGTGAACAAGCCCTAACTGTAACAAACTCATTATTGCAAAAAAAAAAGTCAAATACAATAATCTATGTGCTTGATGTTAATATCCACCCATTATTTTAACCCCTATGTGCCTCCCATCCCTTTAAGAGTTCTAAAATCGGGAAGTGGGCATTTTGGTCATGTGACTTCTGTGATTGGCTGTCACAGTGGTCACATGATCAGAAAGCTCCCAATCACAAGTATGCCTTGGGACCTTACCGATCCCCACAGAAGAGAAGAGGAGTTCTTATGGTGCATCTGCCTTAGAGACCAGTGGAAGGAGACAGTGGGAATATGCACTAGAGCAGCACTTCCAGGAGTAGAAGAAGACTCTGAGCAAAATAGAAGAGAAAGAAGGTGCAGTACATCCACATGTTTATTGGTAAAAACGGTTAAAACCACTTACAAAGCATGATAAGGCTCAGCCATATAGAACGTCAATAGAGGGCTCCTGTCACTGTTTCCTGGAAATCACTGTGCAGCAGCAGGGAGAGCTCAGGTGCAAAACGAAGACGGCCGCCGCTCTTCCTGGGCCGCTGTGGAACGCTCGCCGTCCACATAGAACGCACGTCCCGGAAGTGATGTCAATGGTGACGTGTTTTGGAGCACATGCTATAGCTCCTTCATCAGTCACGGTCTTGATGAAGGAGCTATTGTGCATGCTCTGAAATGCATCACCGCCCACCATTGACATCAATTCCAGGATGTGCGTTCCACGTAGATGGCGTGCATTCCGTGGTGGCCAAGGAAGAGTGGCAGACATCTTGGAGTTGCACCTGAGCTCCCCCTGCTGCTTCTGGATGGCATAGTGAGCTCCATGAAACAGTAAGAGGAGCCCTGCATTGACGTTCTATATGCCTGAGCCTTATCATCTTTTGTAAAAGGTTTTAACAGGTTTTATCAATAAACATGTGGATGTACTGCACTAAGAAGAGGCCTTCTTTCTCTTCTGTTCTACCGATCCCCACTGGCTACTGTAATGGGAGCATGCAGGAAGAGCGCTCTCAGCACGGTAAGTTGTTTTAACAGGGTTGCATATATGCGGTCACCCTGCGTTAAGGCCCACCCACCGAGTGGCCACACATATGTGTATGGCCTGCGTCAAAAGGTTAAACAGAAAATGGACAGAAAATATCCACAAGATATACGGTATGTTCATAATTAATCCTTGTGGATTATATAGGCTTCTAAAGGGATGGAGAGGACAACTACATATTTTACTCCATGCTGATAAGATCTGTTCCCTTCTCTAGCTAAACTAGATTGTAAAAGCAAAAGTAAAAAAGTCCATAGCTCAGGTACTAGAGAAATCTTCATTCAGCTTAAAAGCATACCAGTATAGTATGACAAGTTCGCTTTCATAAAACACGATTCTTTAGCTAAAGTTCACCATCACAATATAGTTTAATGAGACTTCTTGCTCCAAAGAAGTATAGAACAACTGTATTTCCTTGTCATATAAGTGCTAAAATCCCATCTGGCATACACTTCAAAACTATACTTGGTCGTTTATCTTCATCTGTCCAATGATCCCTTTAGGCTTTGCTCGGTAAAGATATTTCATTATACCAGAGATAAATACAGGAGTCACAGAAGCAAAAAAAAAGTAACACTGAGCAATTACAGGAGAACAAAATGTGTACTGACACCAACTGGAAACTCTGGAGAATTGCAAATCCCTACTTTCTTTTTATAGGTCAGAACTTAGAATATAATATTCAAAACACTTTGGGAAAACATGTTAAAACATTTGATGCTCTTCCTTGTAATTAAAAACATAAATGAGCCATTTTGGGATCATGTATATAAATAATTCCTTCTGTTTGCATGTTTCTAAGATATTCCCTCTGGGGAGTTACAGGCTGTATCTCTGATTAACAGGATTTATATAGACATGGTAGGCTCTCACCTAGATGTATATGTTTTCTGAGCAGTATCCTGAATGTGCCATTGAGTATTTTACTCTGTACAGTTTCATAGCTGTTCTGATGAATTGTCAGCCATAAGAAACATTTTGAAAATGAATGCATCTGCAGGATCAGGGAAGCGATCTATTTGCCCAGCCAAATGACCTCGATGACAGGTGCTGGAAGGTGTTCATAATCCTGATCTCCGATTCCTGTCTGTATATATGCTTTACTCACTTCTCCACCATAATTTTAATCAGTTTTTTTATTTCGTTTGATGTATAAAAAGTATAAATTCCTTCTCTAGTGTTGCCTGGCAACAAGCTAATCGGAGTAGTTGCTGCAAAACACCCATCTTTCGTAAAGACAAAAATGTTTTAAGCAGTAACATTTATTTATTGTGCATTGAGTACAATTATGGTTACATTTTCTGTTCATAATTAATTGCATCTATTGTTTATTCTAATAGCTTACAGTGTTTATTATGTTCTATACATTTTCCAAAAAACTGAGCATTTACTGCTCTATTTTTTTACTGCTGACATTTTACTGCTCTATTTTTTTCAGTACATTCTTTTAGGATATTTGTCTTCTTCTGTAATTACAATATATTGACAGTATAAGATGTACCTGTACTCAGATCAAAGGAGTGGCGCTAACCATACATTCTATACGAACTCAGTAGTAACTCAGAAAGTAATAGATGTTTCTAACTATAAAATCCATTTATAATCACATATCCATTTTTTGGTTTAGTTTGCTTGAAAACAGAATGTTTAAAAAGGATAAAAGCAAAGAACAAACTGTGTGCTGCAAATAACTGATATTTAGTAATGAAAAGAAATATGTTACCCTAGGTATGGTATAATAAAACTTTGCAGGCCATGGGCATATATGTTCAAGGCCAGCATACACAATCTGCAGAAATGAATGACATACAATATAATACCATGGTCCATTGTGCTATAAAGATTTTTCAGTACATGTACATATAGGTATATTTAATGTTCAGAGACCAATTAATAATAAAGGCAGCCCTAAGCAAGGGAGTAGTTCTAGACAGATTGATCAAACACTTGATGCAGAAAATGACACATTTCCTGTTGAATTGAGGTCAAAAAGGGCTTTTTTAAAATTGCATTGCTTAATGGTCTTTAATATGTGATGCTAAAACCTCATTATCCACACTAGTGCACTAAAGCTTCTGAAGAGTACATACAAACCAGGATCATACTTTGTGTCTTTAGAGGCTGTAATACTCTATGGGGAAAAAGCTCCTGCTTAACTTGCACTCTTTGAGAGGTTCAGAAGTGGCTTCCTCCACTACTTAACACCCATAGCGTAAAACAAAGCCAAGATAGGAAGATGTATCAAGCACATGTAACACGTATTCTCATTGGGTTCTCACCTAGGCACAGAGTGATCAGATGGCACCTTGCGCAAACACATCCTGGCAAGTGGACATTAAAGAGGAACCTACACTTTGCTGAAAAGGGTCATTTTGTACCTTGCAAATAAATTGACATAGATAATTTCCAAATTGACCAGGGAAGGCTGTGGCAAAGCAAAACAAAACTCTAGTTTTAAGTGTGTGAGCAGTCTCCAATTCATTAAAGCAGAACTTTACCCTACCCCCCCTACATTTTTCCCCCCTCCTGCCTACCGTATCCCCCTACATTTTTCCCCCCTCCCACCTACCCTACCCCCCTAAATTTTTCCCCCCTCCCACTTTCCTGATGATGTGTCTTGCACAGGAAGGATACTTACCCACCCAGTGGATCCTGTGTTGTCCCACTGAGATCACCTTCTCTGTAGCCATAACTCGGGTCCTGTGCCTCCATCTTCTTCTGGGATGTCCTTGGGGTGGCACAGGCACTCCTTCCTTCCGATGATGCATGGCTAGGCTTGCCCTCTAGTGAGTAAATGCTCCTGGCACCTCTCAGGATATCCACATCACATATCCTGAGAGGCACCAGGGCGTGCTGATATCATTCGCCTAGGCGAATAACAGAAGAGGAGTCAGGAAGAAATAGCTTTTGATAAAAAGGTAAACAAACAAAAGGAGGAAGAAAAAAACCTGATAGCCTTGCAGCGGAGGGTGGGGGGGGGGTTGATGTAGAATAGGAAACTTGTCAGGCACGATGAGGTTCTGTATTAAAACTGTGGAATGGGCAATAATAAAGATGTGCAATAACCAGTTGAAACCAATCAGATTCCAGCTACAGTATATGAAGTCAGCTGATTTGGTTTCCGATTGGTTGCCGTAGGTTACTGCACTTACACATCTTTATGGTTCTTTACAGTTCCTTAGCGAGGAAACTTGAAAAGGGTAATGAATGCAAAAGGCAATTAACTCTTATAATCTACTTCAATAAATCTTCTATGGGAAGACAATAGAGCATTGTGGTCCCCTAAAACATAGAATTGTATATAACAAGCTTAGGTACACTACTTCAAGAAGAAAGTGCCTCTAGAATTTATTAGTAAGTAAAATGCTGGTAATTATGTCTCTAAAGTACAGTAGAAAGAAATGACCTCTACAATCTCTGTTCACACACAATGTTTTTTTACAACAGACATTTTAGACCAATATGAGTAAGTATGGATATACGATATATTTCAGAAAACATTATATATTAGTGAACAGAGTGCTTGTTAAGGCAGGTGTGAGGTGAATAAAAACAAATGCATTACTCCCTTACATTTTGGAATTATTTCCTTCTGCAACATTTTTAATCTAATAGCAGGCACAGCCATTCCCTCCTGAGCCAGTCGCTAAGTAATTACAGCATAAGGAAAATAAATAATTAGTGTACAATTAACATCACATTCTTGCAGTGACATAGGTGATAATTTGCTGTAAATGAGATGGTAAGGGTGTAATTTACAGGCAATTAAAATCACATTGATTAAAGGTCAAAGTTCCTACAAGCCTCACTATAGATAAGTGCTCTTCAACTTAACACGTCATTTATAACTGGGGACCCTCTAAAAGCCAATAAGCCGGGATCGCTAGCTAGGTGACCTAGCTATATACAGTAGGTATAGGTTATGCATTCCATGAATATAAAAAATACATTGAAGTCGAAACGACACTGCACATGTTAGCTTTAAAGTACACATGTGGTCAAGTTTTGGATTTAGATAATTATATACAGCTTGCTTAACAAGTATTCAAATGAGCTTTAAGACAGCACTTATTGACTTCTGTAGCTGCAGGCGCTAAGAAGCAAAGTTCACAGCATAAGTACTTAACCCCTTGGCGCCAGTGCCTCCCGACCCTTTAAGGGTTTCAGAAGCCGGGAGGAGGGATGGGGTTTAGGGTCATGTGATCGCTGTGACACGCCGTCACATGATCAGGAAAGGTTCCGATCAAAAGAGGTGAACGGGACCTTTCCGTGAGTACCGGACATGAGTGCTGGGAGCGCGCAGGGTGCGCACTCTCAGCACATATGTTTTCCTTTAATTGCACGCAAATGTGCGGCCGCTCGGTGTCAAGTCCCAGATGCCGGGAGGCCGCACATTTGTGTGCGGCCAACGCCAGGAGGTTAAAATACACTATATTGCAAAAAGTATTGGGACACCCCTCCAAACCATTGCTTTCAGGTGTTCCAGTAACCTCCATAGCCACAGGTATATAAAATCAAGCACCTAGGCATGCAGACTGCTTCTACAAACATTTGTGCAAAAATAAGTCACTCTCAGGAGCTCAATGAATTAAAGCATGGTACCGTGATAGGTTGCCAGCTGTGCAATAAGTCCACCCATGAAATTTCCTTGCTACTAAATACTACACGGTCAACTGTTAGTGGTATTGACTTTGCAGACAGTTGGTGACTTCTGTGTGCTTCAGCATGCGCTGACCCCAATCTGTCATTTTACGTGGCCAACCACTTTGTGGCTGAGATATTGTTGTTCCCAGTTGCTTTCACTTTGTTTGCTTTCCACAAAGTGGAAGCAACTGGAAACAACAATAACTCAGGCATGAAGTGGTCGGCCGCGTAAACTGACAGATCGGTGTCAGCGCATGCTGAAGCGCACAGAAGTCACCAACTGTCTGCAGAGTCATTAGCTAAAGACATTCAGTGGTGTAAAGCACACTGCCACTGGACTCTAGAGCAGTGGAGTTCTCTGGAGCGATGAATCACACTTCTCTGTCTGGCAATCCGATGGACATGTCTGGATTTGGCGGTTGCCAGGAGAACGTTACTTACCTGACTGCATTGTGCCAAGTGTAAATTTTGATGGAGGGGGGATTATGGTGTGGTGTTGCTTTTCAGGGGTTGGGCTTGGCCCCTTAGTTCCAGTGAAGGGAACTCTTAAGGCATTAGCATACCAAGATATTTTGGACAATTTTATGCTCCCAGCTCTGTGGGAACAGTTTGGGGATGGCCCCTTCCTGTTCCAATATGACTGAGCACCAGTGCACAAAGCAAGGTCCATAAAGACATGGATGAGCAAGTTTGGAGTGGAGGAACTTGACCGGCCAGCATAGAGTCCTGACCTCAACCTGATACAACAGATTTGGGATGAATTAGAGTGGAGACTGCAAGCCAGACCTTCTCGTCTGACATCAGTGCCTGACCTCACAAATGTGCTTCTGGAAAAATAGAGCAAACAGATGGCACAGCTAATGCATTATCCAAGGTTTATTTAAAATGTCAAAATGACAAAAACATACTCACAAACATAGCATGTATGTAAAGCTTTGTAAGACAATGGAGATAGCCACAGCAATTGGCAGGGTGTCCGACTGTCAGTGTGGTCGGCCTGACCTTTCCTCAGAGCTTATCTAAAAGGTTCACATTGCCATGAAGCTCTTGGAGAAGAACAGTTGATTAACTGAGCTTCCCCATATATATATGATTAAGTGTTAAACTACAGCTTTCAATAACTTGTACCTAGCCCTATAAAAATTCCAACTTTCTGAAAATTGGGGTTTGATTGGGAACTTTCATGAGATACACTGAAGTACTGAAAAAGGTAAATAGATCATCTACCAGTAATGTCTAGCACCTTACTGTGTCTTGCACCCATTGTGGGCTTAGAATTGGAGCTATACTCAAAGTTCAGGATTTCTTGAACGTAAAGCAACATGTTTGCCTTAATTTCCTAACACTCCTCAGCATACAGTATTCTAAGTGTGTCTAGGCACTTCTATGCCTACAGCCTCTGACTGCTACTCTTATGGGATTTGTAATGAGATTACTGTACTGCTGAACAAAGGATGGTAAATGGTGAAAGATTAATACAAACTTGTCAGTTTCCAAAACCTAAACAACAAGCACCTTGTGTGCCTTCTCTGTCCAATTGGCACTAATTTCTGCACTTGCAATCCAGCAGGTAAATGCCAAAATCTAAGTGGCCTTTGGAATTTCTCTTATTGGACTGCTGAATATGGTGAGACTTACTGAGGAAGAGGTAAGGTAAACTCCATACGTGTACAAGAATTGTTTTAAAGACTAATGTAGGTGGAAGTTGAAGGTACTACAAGCTTTCTGGCCTTCTGCAGTTTTGTTAGTTTAGATGCACAAAGCAAGGTCCATAAAGACATGGATGAGCAAGTTTGGAGTGGATTATTAAGAACCTGAGAGGTTAAAGCTGATAGCAAACACACAGTGACCAGGGGTCTTGCTATTTTATAAAGTGGCCAACAGGTATTTATTGTGGAAACTTGCTGCATGCCCCCATTACACCATCTATAAAAGTGGAAGCAGACAAATATTTTTTTTACTGAATAAGCTAGTTTATGTTAATTACAAAAGGAGGAAGGTTTTTTCTATACACAATGGCAGGAGTAGCAAAAAAAAAAAAAAAAAAGCTCAAAAGCCCTAGCAAACACTGAACATGTGAAACTGTTTGCTGTGGAAATTAATAAGCAACAATAAACAGGTGTCTGTAAAGCTTTCAAGGTTTCCTGATGTCATAAGGGGACATAAAAACTTACACAACTTTTTTTTGCTGTTAAAGGACCTAAAAAGTTATTATAATTGGGGTGTATTTACGCTGTGTTGCTTCAATGCAATGCCTTTTTCTGCAAGAATGCATGCTGCATTATTGTAGCCAATGACTGGTACACTGTTCACTTCTCCCTGAGCTTGACTAAAATAACCACACTAAACAAAAAAGATACTTTTAACTGCGTTCACACTTTATTATTTAAGTATCGGCCACAGCTTGATATCTTTGAGTAATGAACAATCAACCAATAAAACATATCTAACACCAAATCCCTTTTTAGCAGTGCTGAGTGGCGTATCTTCACTTTTTTACCTTAGCAGGAGCAGATTCAGCCACCAGCCATCCAGGTCAGGCTCAGGGGCTTACTTGGGTCTCCTGCTTACAATTCCACAGCCTTTACCAGCCACCTGCCACCTCAGCCCACAAAAGGGATAAATGTCAGCTGTGACAAAAATATCACATGACAACAAATATACAGGACTGGAACTAATAATAACAAGGTGTCACTGAATTAATTACTTTGTATTTATTTATTCATCGTCCTGCAAGAAAAAACTGCACGTCTTTATTTTGTTATGTATGTATTCTTTTTTTTTTTTTTTATTAATATATTAATTTTCTTATTTTGTTATAAATGTCATAAGCAAAGCCATAACAACAAAATCCAGGAACAAAAACTTGGGGAGGTGAGGTGGGGACTTCTTTCTTTGTTGAAGGGCGCCAACTGAGTGACCAGTATATCACGGGATTCAACGTGATGCAGGAGTCCCCTCCTTTTTCTTCCTCCTTCCAATAATCTGCCACCACAATTCAAATCACGGCCCTTCATTATCCTGTCCTTCTGCCATCACTTAACCCCTTTATTACCCTACAGACTAGTCCGAAGGGACCGTCCCCAGTCATGATGCTTGCTGTGTTTATAACACAGGACATTATTTTTATTTTGAATGGGCTGGCAGCAAAATTTAACAAGGGAGTTCAACCTGTGGCCCGTGGAGCCTACTGATGTGGCCCGCAACCTCCGACTAGGGAAGCACATTCCTGGGGCTTGTTAAACATGATTTGGGTTTGCTGATTTGCCATCCCAGAGCATCAGGGAGATCGAGCTGGAGTCTGAAGAGGCAGGTGGCTGCTGAGGGAGCAGGAACCTCATAAGCCGATGCTTCCTCTGCAACAAGTGCACTTCTCCTGGGACCTTTCTGGCAGCCTGGAGAGTGATGCCAGCAGAAGGTGTATGAGCAAAAGAAGTGTATTAAACAACATACACTGCACTTTTGCAATGGGTATATTAGCACCTATAAAAGGGTTAACATCTATTAGACTGCTTTCACACTGATCTGTGGGTGCAGTGCAGTGCATCTGTGGCTTTCCCGGGAGTTAGCTGCACTGAGCCATAGACTTCCCTCCCCATGCACCAAGGGGCCATGCAGTCTTCCTGTCACATTCTGTTTTACACTTGGACAGGAAGGGTGGCAGGTGTGGCATGTACAGGAACCTATCCTCTCCATTTTCCTCCTGTAACCACTGAAATCCAGATTCTCTTCCTCTCATTCCTGCCCGAATTCAGCTGCTGCAAGAGGTAAATGTTCTTTATGTTATTTAACCACTTGCCTACCGGGCACTTAAAACCCCTTCCTGCCCAGGCCAATTTTCAGATTTCAGCGCTGCAGCACTTTGAATGACAATTGCACGGTCATGCAACACTGTACCCATATGAAAATTTGTATATTTTTTTCACACAAATAGAGCTTTCTTTTGGTGGTATTTACTTGCTATAAACAAAAAAAAAAAAAAGCAAACAATTTGGAAAAAAAATGTTTTTCATTGTTTCTATTATACAATTTTGCAAACAGGTAATTTTTGCTTTTTAATTTGATTTGCGGGTCTGCATGCCTTTAAATACACTGACTTTTTAATATATTTTTTCATATATCTTTTTGATCTATCTTATATTGTAGCATTACTTCATACTGTGCGGGGGATGATAATTGTCACTCATGAAGTATATACTGATTGCCCAGTGATGCTGGTTTTCATCATCATGGGAATGATATGGATAATCAATACATTGTAGCGATATATTGCACAGATTTTTGATATGTTTATATCTATTAGATATGGGTCGCTGATAAAATGGCTCGTTTGTTGCTAGTTGCATTATTCAAGGGAATATAACGATATCTAATGTCCCATAGTGATAGAATGGGTAATTCCTCAATGCGCTTTTGTCTATTGAATGTTCGTCTTCAAAAAAATGGCATCTGGTAATTTAGTAATGGACCTCAACAGAATGGCACCCGGTAATTAGAGGCATTCCTCTCAGACTATTTAAATAGTGTTGTACTATGATGTCAGCAATGGGCATACCCTTGAGGACGTGCATGTGCACAAAACGCATTGGGTGGAGCCTACGTGCTGATGTCACACTTCCAGGTCCGTGCTTCGAAATGGCGGCCATCTTGCATCTTCTTTCAGGATAGAACTGGACCATTACAGTTGTCGGAGAGTGAATAACACAGACCCGCTTGTTATATTTGCTACCTAACAAGTAGCTCACTGGTGAGTGCATAGTGGTGGTGGATTGCAAATCGGATTCCAGAGCACTGTGTGGGACTGACCACGATTTACTATGATTACTATTATCACACCACTAATACACAGATTCATATTGGAAGGACTTTTTTGTTTATTATTCTATTGGTCACACTGAGATTTATTTATATTTAATTTATATACATTTTCTGTCAAATAATTGATTAATTATTTACTTTATATGTTCTCATGCGCTGCACCCTTTATATATTTGTCTACTGAGATTTTTTGTCACTATCTCTGGTGCAAGCTGCTCCCATTTCTACAGCGCTCGACGTTTGCTTTTTGATATTGTTTTTTTTATACATGTTTAAGAAAAAACATAAAACTGTAAATTTGAGTCCATTTGATAAACAGGAAGCTAGCATTTTCAGTGGAAAAAGCCAGTAGGGGCAGCCTACATCTTTCTATCAATACAGTTCCTTTACTAGGTTCTGATCTACATATGCCGTGTTAAAAAACGAAATACCCTGTAATAAAAATGTTGCCAACATTTACAAAACACGAGCCAATTTAAACTATGCAAAAAGTCAGCAATAAAAATGTTCTTTATGCTTTGTTTCCATGAGTCAGGGATGACCAGTGTACAGTTTTTATTATTACATTGACATTCACATTCTAAGTAACACACAATCTGTCTGTGGTTATACTTCTCTGCCTGAATTTCTAAAGGTTAACAGTCTGCAGCATGGATTACTATATTTCTCGTTCTTTTTTTAATTAACATTCTCCTGAATGACAGCCAGCTGGTGCACTAAAGTCATGTTAGGCCCTTTACAGATATAGATGCAACATGAGTAATGACATCTCCATATTAGCTGAAAAACCAAGATATGGGGGACACTATGTTCCAATTACCAATTCTTCAAGATGAATGAAGAATGCAGAGCAGACATCAAACTGACTGCAGGTCCCATAGAATCTCCTTACTGCTACAGAAGAATTATTTGCTGAATCAAAAACATGTGGAATTATTTGTCATTTAACTCAAGGTATTGACAATGCTGAGGTCATTTATATATAACAAATCAGTAGCTCAGTTGCGACCAAATCCTCCGCTATCCAGTACTGCATTCTCCTACCTGGCTATGTGGTATGGCATAAGTGTGTAAATAACTAGAGTGACTGAACAAAAATACAAATCCTTCCAGCTTTATGCAACTACTTCTGTTCTAGCTGACATGTCCTTAAGAGTAAGATAATCATTTTTCTAGTTTCTATAACTGGGGCCAAATGTGTTCTAAGGCCTCTCCGTATAGATAGAGGATCTCTAAGGAAAGCAGTGACCAAGCCTTTTGCTGGTTAAAATGAAACCTACTTAAAACTATATCCAGACCAAGGGAAACTGTACAATTTATGATATTATTTATGTTTTATGCATTATGTTGTGTTTCAAAACATTTGAAAAGTATCTCTGACTCTCTAAACATAAACCCAAACCTTTGAATATATGATAAAAGTGTCAATATCATGACAATCAGTGTAAAACTGAAATGAAAGTCCTTTCTGTTGAATATCCAAATAAAGCTGATCGCATATCTAATATTGTCATAAAATAATCTGAAACGCGTACAAGAGCTAAACTAAGTTCAGTCTTAATTTGTTTCTATTACACAGCATTTAAGTTTTTTCCCCAATACCAAAAAACAAATTGAAAGCAAAAAACTTAAAATGTAGATATATGAGGTAGTGAGAATTGCTTGCAAAACACCACTGGGAAACTATTTGAATCTGATCAATTATGAAAAGCCAAATTATGGTTATAATCATCCATGTATAATAATTCCTTTGACAAAAGAGACTTTTAAGAAGTACACAGATGGGTTTCTCACTAATCACATAGTTCTTCAATAAGATGTGCCTGCAAACTAATTATCTCAGTATAGCTGATTATTACCTGCTCACATCCACCTTGCTGAATACACATACTGCGTTTAAAATAGGACTGAATTTGAGCTGCTGAATAGCTAAATTTTTATGAATTGTTATAAATAAAGGAATGCATTATCCAATTTATTGAATAATATTAAAGGTGACTTAAAGTGACGTTAAGCTCTAGTTTTACAATAATATATTCTATTCTATTATGTATTTGTAACTCAAAAAAATAAAAAAATACCTTCTATTGCTCTCAGCCTCACAATCTCAATTTTTTTTCGCTGCTTTGATCCAACCTCCACTCAGAAGGTGGCTATGTTAATTTTCTATGGTCCCACTGTAACTAGAAATAAGGCACTCTCTAGCTCACTTGCTGTCACTGCACCAGTCAATGCCAATATCTGTTCTCACAAGAAACTCAGTTACATCTGTGGAGTCTACCCACTTCCATTCACACATACCTAAAGCCCTGAAGAAGGGGGAGTCCATTCCCCCGAAATGCGTTGGCATAAATTTCTGTATCCATTATCTTCAATAAAAGATTGTAACCTTTCCATCAAATATGGTATTACTTTGGAAATCGGGCCCTCCATCTCCATCCAAATACATTTTTAACACCTGGAATGTGCAGTTTTGCCAATGTCAAAATCTGATCAACTTCTTTTTGAGCCACAAGACTTCTAGTTCCACCCTAATGATTGATGTATGTATTATTGTCGAATCAAGGTCAAATTGCATGACCATGTAGTTGAAACATCCAGAGCGGGAGGGACAACTCAATCACTTGTAAATTCATTCATGTTGATAGGGAAACAAGTTTCCTTTTGAGACCAAGTTCCTTGTGAAGATGTCCTTGACCTGTTGGGCATGCATCAGTAGTGAGGATTCTCCACATCAGTGGCAAGGCAGGATTTGTGAGCCACCAAGCCAGGAATACTCTGGTTTTAAGTGTTAGGCACATGTAATTTACTAGAGAAACCTTTTTGTCCAACATAGCCAAAATGTTGAGTTGCAATGGTCTGGAGTATAATTAAGTGAAGGGGATTTTCTCAATGAATAGACCTCCAACAGACCCAAAATGTTCATGCAAAAGCAAAATGGAGGATGGTTCCCTAGGGCCCTGGGAATAGAAGGTCAGGAGTTTCTCCTGTTGAAAGAGAACACTGGACAAAGCAATATCTAGAAGTAGACCTAGACACTCTAAGGAATGGGCTGGTCCCAGCGCTGAACGTATAGGATCCAACCAATGCTTTGAAGATTCTAAACCATTCTATGGACATTGACATTGGGGGTCATCTTGGTATCCCAGAATGGGAATGTCCTTTGAGTGTAGCAAGGTTAGAACATGAGCTAGCACCTTGGTGGGAATTCAAGGTGCAATGGACAATCCAAAAAGAAGGGCAATGACTTGGTACTGCTGTGCACCCACAGCAAAAGCACAGGAAGGTTTGATGTGCCAGAAACAAAACAAAAAAAAAAAAAAAAGGAGGACATGCAGGTAGACATTCTTGACATCCATTGAGGCCCAAATGTCTCTCAGAAGAAGGAAGGGAATGATTGAATGGGTAAATACTATACAGAATGTACACATTGAAAATTTTCAGGAATAAAATGAGACCCCTTTTGTTTTGGTAAAAGTGAACAAGTTGGAGGAGAAACCATGACATTTTTGCTACAGAAGGGGAGCCACAACTCTTTAGGAGAGAAGTTGTGCCAGGACAGTGTGAAGGTCTGCTAATCATTGCAAGGATGTTAGCAGATGAGACAGCTTAAAGCAGGGTAATGGTAGATTTTGGAATTCTAGCCTGTAGCCCCTGGACACGGCCTCCCTCACCCATGTGACTGATATACATTTGGTCTAGGTGGTTGCAAAGACTAACCACTTTGGTAAGGGGGCATCCCTTACTTGTCAGGAGGACTTGTCTATAGGTTAGAAAGGTCTCAATATCCAAAGTTTCCAGGAGAAATAACTCTTGGACTTGGACTTAGAGAACTGGGAGAAACAAAATGAACTTTGTTTAGAAACAGAAGAAGTATGAGATTTTCTAGCTTGACCCTTAGCTTTCTTTTTGCTGAAGCAGAAGTGTACCCTTTTCCCAGTGACATTTTTAATAAAGTTCTCTAGGCAAGCACCAAATAGGCATTCTCCCTTAAAGGGTATACATAGTAAGCATTTTTTGCACTGCTGTGCAACTGACCAACATTTAAGCAAGAGAGTCCTTTGCATATATACAGAGAGGAGACATATTCTGAATATGAGACATACTGCACTGCTCAAAAAAATTAAAGGAACACTTTGAAAACACATCAGATCTCAATGGGGAAAAATATCATGCTGGATATCTATACTGATATGGACTGGGTAATCTTGTTAGGAACGTAAGGATGCCCCATCGTTTGACGGCAATGAAAATGATCAACCTACAGAGGACTGAATTCAAAGATACCCAGAAAATTATGCAGCAGGCTAGTCCATTTTGCTGAAATGTAATTGCAGCAACTCAGAATGGTACTCAGTAGTTTGTATGGCCCTCACATGCTTGTTTGCATGCCTGACAACATTGAGGCATGCTCCTAATGAGACGACGGATGGTGTCCTGGGGTTTTTCCTTCCAGATCTGGACAAGGGCATCACTGAGCTCCTGGACAGTCTGAGGCGCAACCTGGCAGCATCAGATGGACCAAAACATGCTATCCGAGAGGTGTTCTATTGGATTTAGGTCAGTCAAGCATGAAGGGCATTCAATGGTATCAATGCCTTCATCCTCCAGGAACTGCCTGCAAACTCTCGCCACATGAGACCGGGCATTTTCATACACCAGGAGGAACCCAGGATCCACTGCACCAGCGTAGGATCTGACAATGGGTCCAAGGATTTCATCCCAATACCTAATGGCAGTCAGGGTGCCATTGTCTAGCCTGTAGAGGTCTGTATGCCCCTCCATGGATATACCTCCCCAGACCATCACTGACCTACCACCAAAACGGTCATGCGGAACAATCTTAAAGGCAACATAATGTTCTCCATGGCTTCTCCAGACCCTTTCACATCTGTCACATGTGCTCAGGGTGAACCTGCTCTCATCTGTGAAAAGCACATGGCACCTGTGGCGGACCTGCCAATTCTGGTGTTCAATGGCAAATGCCAATCGAGCTCTATGGCGCTGGGCCTCCCTCATGAAGTCTCTTTCTGATTGTTTATTCAGAGACATTCATACCAGTGGCCTGCTGGAGGTCATTTTGTATGGCTCTGGCAGTGCTCAATCTGTTCCTCCTTGCACAAAGGAGTGGATACCGGTCCTGTTGATGGGTTAAGGACCTTCTACGGCCCTGTGCAGCTCTCCTAGAGTAACTGCCTGTCTCCTGGAATCTCCTCCATGCTCTTGAGAATGTGCTGGGGGACACAGCAAACCTTCTGCAATGGCACGTATTGATGTGCCATCCTGGAGGAGTTGGACTTCCTGTGCAACCTCTGTAGGGTCCAGGTATCGCCTCATGTTACCAGTAGTGATACTGTCCCTAGCCAAATGCGAAATTAGTGAAAAACAGTGAGAAGAGATGAGTAGGGGAAAAACCTGTAAAACCATTCCTGTTTTGGGGGTCATCTCATTGTTGCCCATCTAGTGCACCTGTTGTTAATTTCATTAACACCAAAGCAGTTGAAACTGATTAACAACACCCTCTGCTACTTAACTGACCAGATCAATATCCCAGGAATTTAATTGACTTGATGCTGTACTCTGATTAAAAAAAGTTCCTTTCATTTTTTTTGAGCAGCGTATATCTTCAAGCCCATCAATACAGTAGTGTAGGGCAGCAGACATGAGAATCTGATAAGATGGTGTCAGGAGACGTAGACATATTCTTGGTCCAAACTGAGAAGGTCTGGCAAATGGCCATACAATAGCAGGTTACCGTGCATCTTTAAACAACGGAATCTCCTCAACAGGGATGGTTAGGGGTTTTTATAAGGCAAGAAATAACTGATTCATCACCATATTTTGAAAAATGCCCCCTCATGAGAGTGTTTTTGGGCAATACATTTGGGAGAGAAAAACAAAATTGTTAGGAGAGGACTAATCACCATACAAAACAAATGTACTGGCATCCCTAGAGGAATCACATGTGGGTTGCTCCAGTTCTAAACATGTATGCGCAGCATCAACAAGGACAGAGATAGTATCCTTAAGCTCAGGAGTTATGTTAAAAGACATAAACTCCTCAGGCACCAGATCGTCAAAAGAGATAAATTAGACTCATTATCCAAAATGGATAGATTAGGCATTTTATCATCCAGATATTAACCACTAGCCAACCAGCCACTGTAGAAATACGGCGGGAGGTCGGCACGGCTGGGCAAAACCACGTTTTAAAACGTGCGTTTGCAAAACATGTAGGGAGGCGCGCACGAGACACGCCACCGCCCTACCTGTCCCGCCGATCACTGCCACAGATGTCAGTCGCCGGGTCACGGCCGGTCTTAACCTGCTGTGTCCCGCCGATTAGCAGCAATCACTGACAGAGAGCAGGGCTGCAGTAGCTCTGCCTTTCTGTCAGTTCCCTGTCAGCTCCTGACATCCTGAGCCGGAGAGAAGAGTTTATCTCTCCGGATCAGCGGTTTCCCGTGCAGTACACACCCCCAGCCCCCTAGTAAAACACTCCCCTCACACAGTTAACCCTTTCAGTAAATGAAAAAGTTAACCCCCTTCCTCCCCAGTGCCATTAGTACAGTGTCAGTGTTTTTTTTTTTTTGCACTGATCACTGTATTGGTGTCACTGGGGATGTCAGTGACCCCAAGTCAGTTCCCCCCAGTGTCAGAATGTCCTCCGCAGCCCCGCCATAAGTCGCTGATCACCGCCATAAGTCACTGATAGCCGCCATAAGTCGCTGATCGCCGCCATTATTAGTATAAAAAAAATTAAAAATCCCAGTATCTTTCCCGCCATTTGTAAACGCTATAACTTTCACGTAAACCAATTAATTTACACGTATTGGGTTTTTTTTTTAGCAAAGACATGTTGCAGAATGCATTTTGGCCGAAATTTATGACGAAATTTGATTTTAAATTTTTTTTTACTGGACGTGTTTTATAGCAAAAAGTCCAAAATATTGTTTTTTTTTCTCAAAATTGTCAGCCTTTTTTTTTTATAGCGCAAAAAATAAAAAACGAACAGGCGACCAAATACCACCGAAAGAAAGCTCTATTTATGTAAAAAAAGGACATAAATGTCATTTATGTACCGTATTGCATGACCGCACAATTTTCCGTTAAACTAGCGCAGCGCTGCATAGCAAAAAAATGGTGTCAATTGCAGTATCTATACCATAGTTTGTAGATGCTATAACTTTCACACAAAGCAATCAATATACACTTATTGGGATTTTTTTACCAAAAACATGTAGCAGAATACATTTTGGCCTAAATTTATAACTAACTTTGAGTTTACTATAAATTTTTTATAGCTGAAAGTAAAAAATATTTGGTCTTTTTTTTTTATAGCGTGAAAAATAAAAAGTGTACAGGTGATCAAATACCACCGAAAGAAAGCTCTATTTGTGTGAAAAAAAGGACATAAATTTCGTTTGGGTGCAGAATTGCATGACCGCGCAATTATCAGTTGAATTAGTGCAGCGCCAAGTAGCAAAAAAAGGCCTGGTCATTAAGGGGGGTAAATCTTAAGGGGGGTAAAGCCTCAGGAGGGCAAGTGGTTAAATAAAAACTTTTTTTTTTTTTACACCTGTGCTCTATTTATATATACAACAGCCCAGCAGTTGACCACAAATGGTTCCCTAGACATCCAAAGGGTATAAAAGTGATCAAGCTGCAGTGCTAAAACAAATATATACCCTTATTTAACCACTTGAGCTCCAGAGGATTTACCCCCCTTAATGACCAGGCCTCTTTTTGCTACTCGGCGCTGCACTAATTCAACTGATAATTGCGCGGTCATGCAATGCTGCACCCAAACAAAATTTACGTCCTTTTTTTCACAGAAATAGAGCTTTCTTTCGGTGTAATTTGATCACCTGTGCGCTTTTTATTTTTCACGCTATAAACAAAAAAAGGCCAACAATTTTGAAGAAAAACAATATTTTTTACTTTCAGCTATAAAAAATATATAGTAAACTCAAACTTGGTTATAAATCTAGGCCAAAATGTATTCTGCTACATGTTTTTGGTAAAAAAATCCCAATAAGTGTATATTGATTGCTTTGTGTGGAAGTTATAGCGTCTACAAACTATGGTATAAATACTGCAATTTACGCCATTTTTCTGCTATACAGCGCTGCGCTAGTTTAACGGACAATTGCGCGGTCATGCAATATGGTACATAAATGAAATTTACATCCTTTTTTTCCCCACAAATTGAGCTTTCTTTCGGTGGTATTTGATCGCCTGTTCAGTTTTTATTTTTTGCGCTATAAAAAAAAAAAGGCAATATTTTGGACTTTTTGCTATAAAACATGTCCAATAAAAAAAAAATGCAAAAATCAAATTTAGTCATAAATTTCAGCCAAAATGCATTCTGCGACATGTCTTTGATTAAAAAAAAAAACCCAATACGTGTAAATTAATTGGTTTACGTGAAACAGATAGGACAGATAGGGCGGCCGTGCGCCCCCTATTTGTTTACAAAACACACGTTTTAAAATGTGGTTTTGCCTGCGAGTGCCGCCCTGCCGCCGTATATGTACAGTGGCTGGGCGGCATGTAGTTATTAGTGCACAAATCTTAATGTGCATAAAACCTTAAAAAATGCACCATACTATCCCAAATAAAGTGCTGCTCAACATCAATGTCCAATCTCTATCTATCCATCCTTCCTATCCATCCATCTCCATTTGAACTCTGGAAGGTTTTACCCTTTTCATGACCAGGGCATGTTTTGCTATTCAGCACTGTGCTACTTTAAAGGATAGGTTCACCTTTTGGACAAAAAAATATTAAATGCACATTTTTTTGCAGGTAAAAAAGATGTGCATTTATTATTTTTGTCCAAAGGAGCCTGTAAAGAACTGCACCAGCGATCAGTACATCGCTGATGCCATTCAGGTATATCTGCTTGCCGTATGGGATGTATGAGCAGGCAGATGTACTGACAGGAAGCTTCAATTAATTACAACGGCACTCCACAGTGCAGTGGTAGTTCATTGAAAACCACAAGCCCACAGCCGTTCAGGCTGTCGGGACTTGTAGGCACTCATTCACAGAATACTGTGAATGAGTGACGCAGCTGTGTGGGCAGAGCCCCGCATGGCCGCGCTGCTTTCAAATCTGGCAGATGGTATGGGGAAACTTCTCCTTGCACTGTCTATCAGAGGGGGGGGGGGGCGTTGGGTGCTATAGGAACATGTTACATGTTCCACCCTAAACATGTAACATGTTCCAAAGGTGAACTTGCCCTTTAACTGGTAATTGTGCAGTCATTCAACACCGTACCCAAATTAAATTTATATTGTTTTTTTTTCACACAAATAGAACTTTCTTTTGGTATTTGATCACCACTGAGTTTTTTTTATTATAAACAGGACAAGACTGCAAATTTTGAAAAAAAAATTACAAACATTTTTTATACTTTGTTATAAAACATATCCAATAAAAGAATAAAAAAAAAATGTCTCCATAAATTTAGGCCAAAATATATTCTGCTACGTCTTTGGCAAAAAAAGTGTATATTGATTGGTTTGTGTGAAAATTATAGTGTCTACAATCTGTGGTATATACTGGAATTTTTATTTATTTTTATACTAATAATGGTGGTGACCATCGACTTATTGTGAGACTGTGATAATGCGGAGGGCAATCTGACACTGAATGGGAGGTAGACTGATACGGACATCACCAGTGACACGAAGTGATCAGTGATAATACTATACACTGTCACTGTACTAATGATACTGGCTGGGACGGGGTTAACATCTCGGGGTAATCAAGGGGCTAAGTGTGTGCCTAACAAGTGTTAATGTGTGTAACATGTGCTGCTTTTTACTAAAAATCTGTTTGTACTGTACCTTTTCCCTGCTTTTCAGAGAGAAGAAACACACAGATCATTCCCTCTGTACAAAGCCCGGTGTGTTTGTCAACAGCCAATCAGTAGGTTTTAGCCATGAATCACTGGCTGAAACATACTGTGTCCAATCACAGCAGGAGTTGGCGGGGGGCATCCTGAACCCGAAGCAGGTGCTGACATACAGGTATGTGACGGTGCCTGTATGAGTCGCCGTCCACAATAAAATTATTGTGGGCAATCGGAAAGTGGTTATATATGGGCACACAGTGGCTAAGTGGTTAACACTTCCACCTGGCAGTACTAGGCTCATTGGCTCAAATCCCAACCACGGCACCACCTGCCTGCCTCTCTGTGCCTGAGTGGGTTTCCTTCCACACTCCAAAGATATTCTGGTAGGTTAATTGGCTCCTGTTGAAATTGGCCCTTGTATGTGTATGTATGAATGTAAGTTAGCGACCTTAGATTGTACACCCCTTGAGGGTTAGGGACTGATGTGAATGTACAATATATATATATGTAAAGCACTGCGTAAATTGACGGCACTATATAAGTACCTGAAATAAATATATTGCAACAAATCATCAGTGCTTAGCAAGTCTTGTGAACCAGTGTCCATTCCTGACAAAGTCAGTGACCACAATAAAACACTTCACTCTAAAAAGTGCCAATGGATATACTCCTGGTACTCTCCTTTTTCCCCCACTTATGAATTCACTCGCCAGATAAAATAACTCCTTATGTTAATAAGTGGGTCTACAAGCACTTGTAGATGTTGTTAGTAAATGTAATCCCCCCTCTACATGATTTTCTTGAATCTCCATACACCAGTTTGAATGCAAAAAGACAGGGAAAACTCACACCACTTAATACTGTTCATTAAAGTGATTAAAATCTTAGCACTCACTTTTAGTAGTACATCTCCTTGAACCTGAGATAACCAGCTTGTATAACTGTAGTAGATCTGTTCCACCTGCTCACTCCATACTGCTATTATGGAAAGTGAGCAACGCTATTAGGGGCACTCACAAAACCCAGCTTTGGGAGCAGGAGGGGGTAGGAGACTTTCTGTGACCAAGACAAGAAAAAAGACTGACCCTGGGGGGGGGGGGGGGGGAGTCGGTGGTGCTTTTATTAAGACCAAAGGGAAGGACAGGCAGAGGAAAAAACACCTAACAAACACACAGATATATACACACACTTACCTTTTCCCCCCAGGTGTTCACGTTCAAGGATGTCTTTAATTCATCCAAAATCCTGTGGAAGTGAGGCAACATGCAGTTATATTTCATATAATTAGGCATACCATAAATAATACATTTATAGTAAGTCCTCATGCACACTGAACGTTTTTACAGCTGCTGTTTTTGGCTTTTTTTCTACAGCCAGTAAACTCCCCAGCACGTTATCCTATGTGTCTATGCACACATATGCTTTAATCAGTGTTTTTTGGCTGGAAAAAATAACCAAAACTAAATGGGTTTTTAGAGGACTTTTTTAGCTATAAAAATGCTCTAACGCTGGTAAACGTGGTAAAATGCGAAAAACTAGTGTTTTTGAGTATTTGTTTAGCCAAAGTTTTTATTTTTTTTTTTAAATTGCTAAAAACACTAATGCTGAAAAATGCGGCTAAGCGCAAAAGAAAAAACTCTACAACATACTAACAACTCATGTTTTAACATGACTTATACAGCTAACACTGCGGGTGTTTTTAAAACTTCCAGTGTGCATGAGGATTAACTAAATAAATGGGAGCATTTAACAGTTAGTGCTAGAAAGCACATTTATTTGTAGCATGATACAAAGTCAATGCTCCTCTAAGCAGCCATTTGTCCTGGAGGAAGGGTGTAGTTGTTATTGGCATGGAGCTTTTGAAACAGCAAAAAAAAAATATAGATGGTCTAGCATTGTCGAGAACAGGAAGTCCACTTTATAAAGGATTTCTAGGTAAGATAAATTGCAACATATATGGGTCATTTACAGCTGAAAGATCTGCCATCATAATTATGTGGTGGCTCTTAACTAGACTTGTGGATACAATGGCTAAGCACTAGACAAGGCCCAGCCTATACATCAGCTGCTTTCTGTTTAAAAATTTTAACTGGTAACTGATGGGGCAAATTGTCAATGCTGAGTCCTTCCCGTATTGTGCTCAGAGTTCAGAAGATCTTTGCCTCTGGAGGGTGTTTAGATCAGTTGCAGTTTCCCTTCAATGCTTCTGCCAACTGCACAACCCCAACGCTCAAGCCCAATGCTCCTGCCCATCTTAGAATTATGGAAAATTTAGTCCTCTGAAGGCTCTGCATTTTATTTGCTGGTCCCATGGAAGATGCAAGTGTAGCACTCAGCATAATTTTTTTTCAGTTTCACAGCAGACAAGATTCACCACGGTCAGGAAGGGAGGTAGGTGAGGCATATTAAAAGAAGATATAGCTAAGGAGCAACGACCTGGTTAGACCTTCTCCAGTTAAAGTTATAAATCACAATGCCAGACCAGCAATCTCCATCTGCTCATGTATGGACATTTAAAAAAATGAAATGTCAGTAACAAGGTGAAATAAAAAAGTTCTTTATGGTATGCAAGGAGTAAAATATTCAATAGAGCAAGTATGTTTCAGTCAATTAAAGACCTTATTCATGGTATGAATAAGGTCTACTCTTGACTGAAACACGTTTGTGTTGGTTGCTCTATGGAATATTTTACTCCTTGCATACAATAAAGAAGAATGTTTTTATTTCACCTTATTGCCTACATTTTGTTTTTCTTGGATATTAAAAGAAGGGTTTGGGGCAAAAAAGACAATAGCAAAGGTTTCATTAAATGCTGATAACTAACTCAGATCCAAAAGGTGATGTTTTACACCTCTACAGTAAATGATGATGCCAAATATAATGAAATTTATATAAAAACTTTAAAGCAGAATTCCAACCAAAAACAGCAAGATAGCAATGAATAACCAATTAACCAGCTTTTTCCACAATATTCTTTCATCCAGAGATTTACCCCACAGGACTTTTTTTGTACTGCTAGATGTCCTCATTTTGATGGCCAGTATCATTTAACCCACTTCCTCTGAGCCCAGCTCATCATGGACTTGTGACTGGACAATGAAATGAGACAATGCACATTGATAATATCTGCTGCTTTCTCCTGCTATCAATGTGCTTTTTTTCAGCACATGAACTTATTGGCTCCTTGTAAAGTGTCTTCCTCTCACACTCCAACTCTGCTGAGCAGAAACTTGAAGAGGGTGATACCGGGTTAAATTCAGATACTTAGACTTCTTGCATTTAATAAATAAATTGAAGACAAATACATTTTTTATACAGCTGCAATAATTTGTGTCTTTTAGATCTATCTTTTAGAGTTCAGCTTTAAAAGGTATTGTATACTTTCAACTGATTTTGTTGTTTTAACTTGTTATTAGTGTAGTTCTATTCTCCGTGCTGTTTGATTGCCTTACACGACAATGACAGGCTCACATGTTGTGGCTGCAGTTTGTAGTGTCATAGCTGATCAATTTCTGTATGTCTATGGTTTGTTACAGCTAGCCTGTCCCGAATCACCAAACGGACATGTAAACATCTTGTTCCAGGTCACAGTATCCAGTGCATGCATTACCATTTACTCTGCGTATCATCACAAATGCGGGAATGCTAAAGTAAAAAAACAACAACAAAAAAAAAACCTGTAGGGTACACTTTGTGTGCCTGTGAATATTTTGGCTGCAACTGTCTGCCAGATCTAATTAGCTCTCACCTGCAAGGCACTAGATTGAGACCCCAAAGATTGTTGGATTTTTAGCTTCTTCATAGGAAGTGTCAGTTCTTAGACTACAAAGGTCATGCATTAACCTGTGCATTGCCATGCCACATGGCTCATGATTGAATACAGAGAGAAACTTCTGACACAGAATTGTGAAGATTTACTGTACTATAGGCTGTGAAAACGAGGCAACAGATGACACCATGAAACTACATGATCAATACACACCTTATGCAGGTGAAAAACACAAGGTGCAGGTAGGAAGGTTTATAATGCCTTTAAGTTTAGTTATAGAAATTGTTTTCATCCTTTACACCCCGGTCATATCAGGTGCGACTTGGCATTCAATTTGCATGCCATGCGACTTGCAAATCGTATGCCAAGTCATATCAGTTTCTACAGTCACCAATTTCTAAAGTAGTGCATGCACTAATTTTGTTAGGATTTGCATAGACATCTGTGTCAGATGTCTTGCAAATCACACCTCACTGTAAGTCACATGATTTAAAAATTGGCTTTGATGTAACTGGGGTGTAAAAGTGTATGCCAAGGCAATAAAATCCCTATCTTTTATCCCTTTAAACACACTGCAAGTACAGCGAAAATAACAGTTGATGTGCCAGAGATATGGTGTGCTCCTACCTTCCTCTTTGACATCACACACAGCTCTGCTTACTCATTTCTGATGGATTGCAACACAGACCTCTTTTCTTCTTTCTGCCCCTTCCCATCTCCACAACCTCTTCTTGTACATCAAAAGAAGTTAATAACTATTTTTTTTACATTTACTAAACAAATTTAACAAAACCATTTCAATGATATATTTTGCAGACCAAAATGGAGCAGACAAAAAAGTACATTGTTAGAGTTTACATATATTTAACCTAACCCTGGAAATTACCCTTAACCTAAACCTAAAACTAAATTTCAATTTCCCCTAACTGTAATATTTAATCCAACAACTCTTTAAACTCTTACAACTCCTTAAACTTTGTTACCGAAGCCTGACATTCTGTTCCATGATTTTATAGTGCAATTTTTGGCACTGATAGCACATTTGTATTACCAGGCAAAAGAAAGTTCATCTTACTCTAAACAATGCTAAAATTTATTGCAGACTAAAAATGTTGTAAAAAACACTGGTGCCCTTGTGTTCTGTAGGAAAAATGAAAAAAAAACATTTTATAGCAAGCTATTTTTTCCACTTTTACAGTCAATTTTGTGAATTAGTATTCTATCTTGATGTTTCTCCTTGTGGGATGCACTTGCAAGCTGCAGCAATAAAGGACAATTATAAGCAGAGGGCAAGAGTTTACAAGATGCTATGTGCAATAATATTCCCTCTCAAACAGGAGTGCTGATGTCAAATCTTGTAGCTCAGGTTGTACTTGGTAATCTTTTACAGAGTGTTTTCAGAACTATTAAATATGGTAATTGAAAACCTCAGCTAGAATGGTGGAAAGCTATTTTTTTAGTTATGCATTCAATATGCACTTCAAATGGATCCTTGGCCAGCAGTGATGCCGATAATCTGGTGCATTGTAAATTGGTGCCAAAAGGCAACCGCATAGCATTGTAATAGTATTTTTAGTGCACTCTTAGTATTGCTATGCTACTATTCATACATTTATACATTTCTGAATATGTAATAAAATTCTCTAGTTCCAGAAATCAGCACAAGCTTCACCCTACAAAAAAAAAAAAGTTTTTTAGAATCTGAAAACAAATCTCTATCTCTTTTGGAAAATTAAAAGTTTGCCTGTCCACTGAATCCTTGATTTTGGATGGGGTCCTTTTCCCTAGCCCCACTTTACTAGTTGACTCAGCATAAATCTTTTTAGTAGAAGCTCCCTCACACCTAAGAACACATAGAAGCTCCCAATTCATGTAAGCAAGAGCACTGTTGTGGGATTAACATCATGATGTTATCATGATATGCCCAAAATAATATATCTGCATTTGGGCTTAAAGCAAAACTAAATTCTGGTTTAAATGAGAAAAAATCTTTTCAAGTATATAATATTTTAACTCAAAACAGTACCTTCTATTGCTCTCAGCCTCCTCCAATAACATATTTTGCTGCTGTGATCTTATTTCCTGTTACAGGGTGGGTACACTGGTTCTCTAAGTTCCCATTGTATGTATTAATGTAGACACCCTCTTATGCATGTCCCAACATGAACAAGAGACTATGGACTAAGATATGTAGGGATGTGTAGTGTACCTAGACCAGTGCACATGACCACAACTAAAATGCACTGCTTGTTCAAAACAAATGGATGTGACCAGGACACTGACATTCAAGAGCTCATATAAAGATTACAAAAAAAACATAGTAAGAAACAATTTCCTGAAAAACAGATTACATAGCCATTAAGTAATAGATGTGTATAGATTATTTTTGGAGAATAAAGATTTATTGTTTAGTGTCACTTTTAACAGTGGTATTGTCAAGTATGTTCACTGGAATACATCAACCAGAAAATAATCCAATGCTTTGATGATTTCCAATATTACCACATGCCCCCCCCACATAAAAACAAAGTGAAGCCCCAGGCAAACAATTGAAAGATTTGTAATCACATGCAGAAAGTCTCAACTGGCATTCCTGCCAGACAAAAAAACTAGTTCAGCGATCTCACTTTTTTCACTGAAAATATTTAAAACTTAGTTCATTAGCATGTTCCCCAGCCAAATTGTTGTACACTGATTGATCATATTTACCACTTTGATCATGTCATCACTCTATTCTTTCTGTCTTATAGTCAGTCCTAAAGTGTAGAGACAGAATTAAGAATGGTATTTTATATTTACCTGGGGATCAGGTTATAGGTAGGGGGTTAAGTCATGCCGCCTAGTAATGACCTGTCATGTGTGTCATGTGTTTGTTTGAATGTTTAAGACTGTCAATAAAACAGGTAACCACTGTTTTACTATTGTCAGTAGGGGAAATCTAGCAAAAGAATTGGGTTGTTCTCAACTGGGAACACCTGGCACCATCTTGGGGAACTTAGGTATTGATTGGAACCAGAGTTCCATCTGGTGCAGACATGCTATTTAAGGCACAACTGGCAAATTGCAAAATTGCATCATACAGGGGTCCCTTTAGTGGGGAGTATAATTAGGGGACGGCACCCTGGTTGGTCAGGGAGAGTCAGGCTCTGAAGTGATCATTGCCTCTGTATTGGGAATGGGCTAGGACAGGAAGCTTGGAACCCTGGAAGAGAGTGACCCCTTTGGGTGCCCTCTTGGGTAGCAAGCTACTTGTAGAAAAGTATCCATCTCTGCTTCAGTCACCCACCTTGAAAAGCTTAAACTTTATTTAAGTTTAGGATAGAAATTTGAAGCATAAATGAAAGTCCTCTTCATGCTTTGTAATTGAATCCTAATTATCCCTGAATCCTGTATGTACTTGGATATTGTTTTTCTTGCTGAATAATCTGTTGTAACATTGGCTACCTTATTCGTGTCCTGAAGAAAAGGGCCTACACTACAAATAAAGTATTTCTTTGTTATTCTTTTGCTTCATTTTGGATACGTGTTTCCCAGTACGGAACTGTTGTGAAGGTTCACATTCTTCTTCTTTTGGTGTCATCTCTGTCACCTACCAGCTACAAGCTGAACAGCACAAATTCTTTGGGTGTGCAACACTCTAACCTGTGTATCACAGCAATAAAACCACAGGCATAGGAAAAACCATTACCTGATCACCTAAGCCCTTTCTACTCAAAACTGTTCAGAGAACTTCTCTAAGGACATACAGAATGGACCAAATGCTCCAGCCACAAAACTATTTTTAACTGACAAGTTGTGCAATCAAGTTCAATTGTAGCAGTTGAAAGTTATTACGATGTCATATTGATAAATTCATCAGATGCTTGTGAAAAATTTCCCAGAGGTGATCATTTTTAATCTATCCCACATCCAACTATTATTCTACATCGATCAGTCTCCAGCACAGATAACATTAGGTCCATTTCACAACGTAGAACTGTAATCACGATGTGGCACATATACCACCCTGAAATACAGTTTTGAAGTTGAGCACACTTGGCTGATTTGAAATGAGAATCTAAGAAGAAGCAGTGGAATAACTGCAGGCTTGTTTCTCGAAAGTATTTTTCTTAATCAGAAAATATACAGCAGAGCAGCTGAGCGGGTTAAATGAATAGTTGGCAACATGCGACAATGGCATACAGATGAGACAACTCATGAAATCAAAAGGTTACAATTTCCAATTATTAGGTTTCTGCGAAGGGAAGTTGTGAAAGCAGTTCAGAGATTACATTACATATAAATCAAAAGAAAAATAGAAAGAGAACTAGGTCATATATTTCTAACGGTTTTGCTATTTTACTAGCAGACCCTTATTGGGCAGTTACAACCTATATTTATAATTTAATAACAAAAAACATACATTTATCTTTAAAATTATATGTATAAAGTATATGCCACAGCTTTTTAAAGTGTTATTAGTTCATATTCATTGCTCATATTGCAAGAGAAACAATTGAGGCTTTACTGTAATGAGCATGTGGGTTCCAAACACAAGTCCAAATATAAATTGCATTGTAAGGGTCCATTCACAGCATGCCATTATGGTAATGCACAGTAGTATTACACCATACATGCATTGTGGTATTGTTTTTAATGGCATCCCAATGCACTTCAATAATGCATCTGTGCTTCAATGTACCAAACCACATTGTGTGCTACAACGTATGGCAAAAATGTAGCAAAACCTAATTTTTGTTTTAGGTGCATTGCAGCCCAATAGTTTTTGAATGAGTTGCCTAACACAGTGATCCACAACACATGCATTGTGGTGCAAGACAGGAAGTTATACAGTGAATACAAAAAGAAAAAGCCTGCCAAAATATAAAATATAATTTACTACCAAAAGGAACAATTAAAGCACAGTCAAACCCTTTGTTTTGAATATGGCAATTTTGTGTACACTGCAAAACAGTGACAACATAACTATTATAACCAAAGAAATTAAAGAACTTAAATTACTGAAAACAGACCATTGCCTTGGGCCAGCAAATGTATGCCCATTCATGAGCAGGTTCATTTGGGCTGAATGGATTTTGGCCTATCTATTATCTATGACACACTGGTAAACATGACTTCACAATTAGGAAATATTCTAGCTAGACACAATTGTCCTATCAAACCAGGGTTGCTTTTACAAAATAGGTTGCCAATAAAATGTATATACTTCCCTTTCCAGTGGCTCAGGTATTGAAAAGCCATCTCCACTTCTCAGCCTCTGTAAATATTTGATCAGCAGATGACCTGAATACTGCAAACTATCGTGGTTCCTCCTACTGGCTTGTACATCCTGTATTGACATATGAGCCAGCAGGAAGACCCACAGTGGCTAGGGATCAAATATCCTATACATTTAAAAATGTATAATATTTGCTACAGCCGGGGAGAGGAGAAGTGGCAGCTTTTAAAAACACTGGTACCAAAAAGGTAAGTATAGAAATGCATCCTTTTAGAGGTGACCTATTTTGTAAAAGTGACCCTGTGATGGCAGGGTCACTTTAAGTGTGCAGATCACTAAATTGCAGCACCAAAGTTCAAGCTTATTGAGGGGGTTATATGGATTACAGCAAGTGCTGATCACAGACCATGACAGAATAGTCAGTGAGATGGCTAAACAAGGATGGGGAGGCGGGAGATAATGGAGGACGGTAAAGAAAGGAGAGAATTAGTTGTCCATGGCGACAGTGGAATGGAAAAGGGTAACAGACCATTGATGACATTTATGTTAGGATTTGCTTTAACATAGGCTTGGTTTAACCAGAAAAGTAATTTGTCATATCAAATCAAACATGTCTTGAAAATACTGTGACTTTCCTAATTTCCTTAGAGTATGGGCATTATAGGACATACAATACATGTTCTTATTAAGTAGTACAGTACATGTTCTTAATAAGTAGTAAAATAGACATCCTTGGCTCCCTTTCTGTTTGTCCTGCAACTTATTGCCATTTATTCTCAGAGATCCTCAAAGATAAGTTCTTTGGGTTGCTTGGCAGATAGTTTTCCCCTTGACCACATAGGCTGTTCTTCTCTAGTGAGTGACAGCCCAGGGAAGTGGACGCTGGAGGAAATTGGCTGCAGTGCAGACTGGACCTATATCTAGCAATGGGACCACAAGGGATTTTATTGGCCTCAAATGCCAGGAATCTAAGTTCAGTCCACCATTGATGGAGAAGGGTATTATGGAGACCTGCAAGGAGAGAGGAGAACCCAAGAAGTGGGTTGATCCAGAACCCACATTCAGAAGTGTCCGTATGCAGAGAGACTGGTCAGCAGGAACAGTGGGAGTGAGCAGAGCTCAGAGAGTAAGTTCACGAAGGCAGAGTGGACTGAGTTGCTAACGATCCTGCATTGCTGAAGAGAGCCAGTGGCTGCTGCATAAAGACATTGCTGTGTTATGAGCTGCCTAGCATGACTAAGAGAAGATGATGTGCTACAAATACAGTACTCCAATTGATCCAAAGTGTTCTAGTTGTTGCAGTTTCTTGCTGTTCCAGCTGTTTTAGTTTTGTGCTGTATGGGTTCTGAGAGACTACTGCATCAGGACTCCAGAGCTACTGGGAGGAGACTACAGTCAACGTCCATCATCAAACCTGTAGGAGTGGTAAGAGACCTCTGGACAGTTTTTTCTGCTCTGGCCTTTGAGGATTACAAGCATCTTCAGAAGGGAGGGGTGGGAGCTCCACCACAGACAAAGGGCCCCAACACCAGCAGGACGGAGTTCATGTTTACTGGCTAGTGATGAGGTAGGGCTTTGAGTGTTTAGGTAAGCTGTACTTCTATTGCTGCAGACAGTTGTGCTATGTTACCATGCTGGAAAATAATTGTAATTATGTATGGGTCGGAATCATTCCCTCACACTGACCTTTTGAGTTTTGAGCTAGATTGTGGGGAACAAACTCGAGTTACACTGAGATTCGGTTTTACATGCCAAATGTTACATGTATTTGCTTTACTGTTAGGACCAGTTCACCCCAGTATTGCAGGGAAATGTAAAAGTTCCCATGTGGTGCGTTTTTACAATCTATTCATTTGAATAGGCTGCAAAATGCACTAGACTGTGCAAAAAGTGTCTGCACTACTTTTAAAAATGCGCAACATAAAATCACATAGTACTGAGGTACCCTGCAATTTGGTGCCTGCAAATGCACTGCATTTGTGGTCCGATTTGAGGTGCTTTTAACAATACATTGGCACCATGCAGAGCGCAAGGGCAGTTCTGGTGTGAAACAGCTCATTTACATCCATTTACCCTACCTTCTTTTACAGGGTTTTTACTCTTAAAGTATAATTGCAGGCAAAACTTTTTTTTTTATTTTGGAATGTGGAGGGATATCCCTCATCTTGGAAAGATTTCCTCTCACTTCTGGTCGTGGCTATCTCACAGAAATAAGGAAAATCTTGCAAATGTGACTCAGATGGCAAAAAAAAATTGACAGGATATACACACCTCCCTTACACTAGCCAACACGAAAGAAGTGTTTCCTTCAGTTCTACCTTAAAGAGGTTCTTCAGTCACTTTTTAAGAAATTAAAAGCCAGTAGCAACAAGTACAGTAGCTGCTGACTTTTAACAAAATAACACTTACCAGTTCAGGGATTCAGTGCTGTCCTCACCTGGGCCGGTTTTTTAACGGTCTTTGGGTCCCCTGCACTGCCATGTTGAGTGTGGGAAGCTGGCTGCAACTCTGAGGCTTCACAGCTAGCTCCCCACTGTGCATGTGCTGTAGGATTATCGGTGACCTAAGTGAAAGGTAGGACAAAGATGTAGACTGCAGTATTTGTATCAAAAGGAGAGCACAAACACATGTTGCTCACTTGCTCATTCAGAGTTTAATGTGTTAAACAGAAATGTTTCACATTATACAGATAATTACTTTCTTTATAGTGGCAGTGCAGGCCACATGGAAAAGCGCATTACTTCATATTAGAGAATTACCATTACTAACATATAGGATACTAAACAGAGAAAGTAAATGTTAGACTAAACACAAAACTGAACAAAAGTAGCATAAAAAAGTGTGACTACCTGTATCAAGAGGGGAGCACAAGCACATGTTGCTCACTTGCTCATTCTGAATTTTTTGTGAGCTTGTTGGTAATAGTCTCCGGAAGTCACACTACAAATCATTAGTTCCCTCTAGCTGCACCCTAGTAAAAACATTACTGGGAAGTTTATTAATTTACATGCTACACATGCACAAGCCAAGCTGCGCTCTGTGAATGGTCCCACACCCTCCTGGGACCAATGAAATGTCCCATAAGTATTATTGTCAGTTGGTGTCCTTGTTCGTACACTTTAGTGGCAGTGTTAGGGTCAGTGTGCGTTTAGGTAAGAAAAAAAGGTTTTATATTTAGTGTCAGTGCAAATGTGTGTTTAGCTAGGACAAAGAAATGTGTTCCATTGCCCTACTACAGGTGCAAAGAAATAATAACACACATACTGTGTGTGGTATTGTTGCAATTGTCAGGAGTAGGAGAATTATTTTTCATGTATTATGGCTGTGGGTTATGGTAATGGCATAAACGTCTCAGCTAAAGTTTACAAATTTTTTTATTCTTTTTTACGATTTTTGGCCAATTTTGCTTTCATAAGAAAACAAAACCAGGAGATATGCATAAACATTTACCACCAAATGAAATCCCAGTATGAATATATAATCCAATTGGATACAATAATAATTAGTTGCAATGATATGTACAATTTTGTAAAGTTTATGTAAAGTTGCAAACTTTGGTGTGGGGGTTAATAAAGCCCATTTAAACTTCTCTAGGTATGTCAATCCAAGTACAGGGCAGGTCATCACTTGATCAGGGCAGAAGGATCCAAACAATCCAGTGGCTCCTTCTCGGGTATGCACTACAAAGGTTCCAAAGTCATGTTTCAGCGGATTTAACAAATGCTGTGTGTTTACATTAGAAAGCAAGTAGGTTGCTAAGATTCTGATGTAATAGAAATAAATAGGCAAAAAGCGAAGAGTTCAGTGCATCTGTTGTGAACTTTGAAGATTAATTTCTCCATAATACCTTTAGCTACAGAGGTGATAAGAAGTTGTTTTAAAAGAGCTTTTACTGCTCAGGCAGAATATGTAACTACTTTAGTGTGCATAGCCTTGACAGAAACTGTTGAAAGTTGAAACTCACACACTGCTATAAAGTCATAACCCACATGACAGTGCTGGGGCCTGATGAGTGGTTACCCAGGTACAAGGATTGCGTTAAGGGGAGGCAGAAGGCAGTGTCACAAGTGCCCCATACTTCCTACCAAGTATTTTTTGGTGCTCTGCCAGTGGCCTAGGATGGGTGAGGGAGATAGGAGATGCTAAGCATGGGCAAGTTAAAGTGAACCTGTATTCAGACAATAGGAAGTAATTATCTATTTTTAGCAAGCGCTGAATGAGCTTTAAACCAAGGCCTAACTAACCTTTATAGCTGCAGGTAAATTCACCATTAATGAGAACAGAAAAGTGTTTTTAAGATTTACTAAATGTCCAATATTATAAACAATAAGTACAATAAAGAAATTATTGATATCTACTGTATTTTAACCATTTTGTACTTCTTAATTAGTCTGAGTTATTGTCAAGTGAACTTATGGATACAGATGCAGCTAAATCTAATCAATATATCTAGCCATCAATGACCTTAGGTCACAAAATGGTTAAAATAGATTGATTGCCAACAACTTTGAAGATGTATCTTCTCACTACCTTTTACTGATTAAGTACAATACATACCAGTGAATCATACTGTAAATATATGACTTATTTTAGGTGAATTTGAATTGAACACTAAAAAGGCATAGCTTTTAACTATCCCTGATTTTGAAGGACTGTCCCTGATTTGGAACAAAGTCCTTCTGTTCCTCTTTCCAACTCATATTTCCCTCATTTTGGTATATCTATATAGCTGTATATAAAATGCACTATTTAACTTTAAAAAAATGTGCTTCACAGTGCTAAACCTTTCATTCAGTTTCTAAATTTCTGCAATGATAAATTTCAAAAGCAGTGGTAAAAAAAAGGCACGTGTGGGTTTAACTAATCATTTTTTTTTATAACTCCTTTTTGCTAAAAGGCGTCCCTCATTCCTATCGCAAAAAATAGGGAAGTATGCTAAAGGGTACTGTGGCTTGCAACGAAAACAAAGCAATAGATGAAAAAAGCAAAAGTTACTCTCAAGGAAAGTTGCATGTTAAAATAATCAGTAGACCTAAAGATATAGGCAGCTGAATTTATATTCATTTCTCAACTGTTCTTTTGAAAGGTTGAGCTTGGCCCTGTCCCTCCTGCATCACTCATGGTCATTTACTGTGATGCATGTCTCAATAACCAGTAGATAAACCAGTAGGTTTAAAAGAAAGGAGACAGGGCCAGACTCCATTTGTACAGGGAAGATACTGAAGACTACGGTAACTATTTTAAAAGAGTGCTGTTTGTTTGTTGGAAACAGTCCAAATTGTAACCATTTGGGACTGTTAAAGCAGGAAACTTGCTTGAAAACTTATGGATGCAGGCAGGTGTTAGCTGTGGCCCTATCCACTTTTTTGTCGAGCTTAGTGTGACAGCACCTTTTTCTTCCTTTTATATGTCATTCTATATTGAAAGAAAGACATCTCACTATAGCACAGAGGAATAAAATATCCACTTTGTATAAGAATCACACTCAATTCAAAAGCTGCACACATTATGTGAGATACCATTCTGCTATATTGCCATTTAGAACCAAACCTCCCGTGACACAAATCAATATGTTATTATAGTGAATAAACATCCAAATGAACTTTAAAACAGACAATTACACCTTTGGCCACAATTCTGTTTGTACCGCAGTGTCTGAAGGTCGAAGTCTAAATCATTTTCTGGTTATTAAAGTTATTTACAACATCTAACAGCACTTTCCCATCTATCTTTGGCACATCTTCTGCAACATTATAGACATTATGTAATTATGGACATTATTTCATGACTCATAAGTTTTGTGTATACTTCTATTCTCATGCATAAAATGCAAAATGATCTTAAAAAGAATAATACAAACAGGTATAACATTATAGATTCAGAGGCAGACTTATTGGTGGGAGGTTTTCAAGAAATTTCATAAACAAAAAAGTGGTCCAAATATGGCTGCAAAATAACAGAGATTCCGTTTTTGGTGACCAGTAAAGGAGATGTCCCCTTTGCTCTGGGGAATACTGATGGCAAACCATAGCTTTGGTTTGTAGTTGAATTTGAGAACCATGTGCAAAAAACTGTTACTTTTTAACTACCACAGAGTTAGTTGGATATAGACAGATGTTTTCTGTCCCTGCTAGCTGGGTCACAATTCCCAATTAGAGGACTACAATGTTTTATAAAAGGGAGTTTGCAGGAAGTAGACACAGCATTAGACACACAGGAAGCGTTGATGCCCCTTGCAAACAGGGATGTGCAGGTAAGCGTCCTTGATGTCCAAAGAGACCAGGAAATCTCCCTGGCAGAGGGAGGCCACCACTGAGCAAATAGATTCCATCTTGAACTTGTGAACTTGCACAAAGACATTCAGGGCCTTGAGGTCCAGGATTGATGAACCCTGTCCACCTTGGGAACAGTGGAGGAGCTCAGCTAGGAGGAAAGATGAAAGGTATTGAAATTATTCCCTCTTGAGAAAAGGAGATTAAGGGGGATATGATCAACATGTATAAATACATCAGTGGTTCATATAGTGAACTTGGGGTAGAGTTATTCACCCTGAGGTCATCACAAAGGACAAGGGGGCACCCTTTAAGTCTGGAGGAAAGAGATTTAATTTCCAGATATGGAAAGGTTTCTTCACAGTAAGGGCTGTGAAAATGTGGAATAGACTCTCTCAAGAGTTGGTTCTGGCCAGCTCAGTAGATTGCTTTAAAAAAGGCCTGGATTCTGTCCTAGATACACATAATATAACTGGATACTAACATTTATAGGTAAAGTTGACCCAGGGAATATCCAATTGCCTCTCGGGGGATCAGGAAGGAAATTTTTCCCCTGCAGGAGCAAATTGGTTCATGCTTTGTTGGGTTTTTTTGCCTTCTTCTGGATCAACTGTGGGTTTAGGATTATAACTTTTTTCTTCTTTTTTTATGGTTGAACTATATGGACTATATGGACTTTTTTCAACCAGACTAACTGTGTGTAACTGTGTAACATAACCATCCATATGGGAGATGCTGCTCTATTTTATCCAGGCCAGAAGCAAGAATTATTAGGCAAGTGCTCATATATTAATAGTTTACTATTGGTGCCCATAGCTGGGTGTATATATGCATATTTATAGAGTGCTGACAGAAGAAGCTGTCTCCCTGTTAGCTCACATGCACTATACCAGATAGTTCGGTCTGTGACAGTGTGAATGTGTATGTTAGAAGGTGAACCTATTTATTGCAGTATAGTTTATATACAGTTACCATTATTCAAGTTAGTTCGGTTTCTTCTAGTCTAGGACTCCATATCTAGTTTCAACTCAGAGCTTAAGAACTAGCATAGGCTAGAGCAAGGTTAGACATCCAATGGCCCCTTAGGTAGTTAGAGGTCCAGTCGCATGGCATATTAGATGTTACTAGGGACTAAGAAGAACAACAAATATTCCAGTGTCAATTTCTGCTAGTGAGAATCTACATTCCAGGCTGGGTGGACAATGGTTGGCATATCTCCCCATCATCACTGATCCTATCATAAGGTCTTTGACACATTGTGATTATCCTTAGGGACCCCTGCAACTGGACTTTGCTGCAACATTTATCTGGAGATATCTTTTATTAACAACTATATATACCCGAGCATATGTGCACAGATACAGCTGCTGGATAATACTGGTTTGTATATTGGATGTATGTACTATTATTAGTCTTTGATTATATACAGAGCTTATTATTTCCATATTGGTGTACATCTATACATTTATGGTTAAATTTATATGCTGGCTGTAGCAGTTACTTTACTTCCAATTACTTATTAGATTACTAGTCAATTTCCCAAGAAGGGCTTCCCTCTGCTCACAAAGGCTCGGTGTCCTTTACTTTATTATCAAATCCACTCTTCCACTTGAGAGGAAAACTCTCTTATTTACCTACAGGTTTGGTGCAATATACTGTTTTGGAAAAGCCATTTCTCATAACCCCCCACTCACCCAAAAGGGCTACACTGATTTTTTGGTTTGTTTAGAAGTATTAGACTACACATTCAAAATAAGACTACTAATGTAATCCCCTCTAGTGTAGATAGTTTATTTGTGTATAGCTAGAGGCTTGCTAGAAGCCTGGATGTGCGTCAGCCTGGGAGTGAGTCAGCAAGGTTACTTTAGGTCAGTACTCTGGTACCTTTACCTGATCTAAAAATCTGGAAATGTTTCTAGAAGACAGTGGGCAAAGGTGAGGAGAGGCTGAACTGTATATGTATGGGAGTCTGATCAATCTCAGGCAGGAGGCCTGGCAGTGTGGGAGATCAGCCCAAAAATATGAGAAAGCCTAGCCAGCAGAGGAGTAAAAAATGGAGTGAGGAAGTGCTGCTGATGTGGAGCCTAGGGAAGGACAGCTTGTCAGCAAGGGAAGAAGCCAGCCTAGCGTAAGGCCTGAAAGCAGCTTCACCTTTTAAAGCTACAGGAACAGGACAGTGTGAGCACCTCTACATACACTGAGTCTACAAGGGAGAGGACAGTCAGGTGCCAATACCCAACTAGTTCTCCCTGAGACAGCATTATGTGTCTCAGAATCCCTTGCCCTGGCATACTTTTCCTGACAGCCAGGTGGATGAGATATTCATCTTGGGCCTGAAGAATGTTAATTTAAGGGGACTGAGTGCTCCTATTAAGGACTGTGTGCTGATCCAGTAAGATACTAGAGCCACTCCAGAGAGAGTAAAAAGTCCAGGATCTAATTGTTTTACTTTTTGCACATAGGAAGTTTGTCTTCCAAGTTATTTCAGTTCCATGGGCATTCCATATACCCCTAGACCCCATCCAAGTAGTTTAGTCGCTAATAAAACAACAAAACCAAGATCATGGACTGTTTACTGACTTTGGATGCAAGAATGGAAAATGCGTGTTGCCTGGCTGTGCAGGAGAATTGGGGGACCCAAAACCAGCGATTCTCAAGGGGGATAGTGCTAAGAAAAACAAACCCTCAAAAGCAAAAACTACATAGGATTTTCACGGTAACACACCAAATGTTATATAAAAAAGTAGTTACATTTTATTTATACATATGTAGTGCTACTCCCATAGAAGCCACTGGAATACTGTCCAGGTCCTTCCCCAAATATCTTGCCCCGCAGCCAGGCACAGAGGCTCATTCACTCATTTCTCTAATAATCAGTCTAGGGGTGTTGTTTTGTTGTTTTTATTTTTGTAGGGATGAGGGAGATGAATTCGATAATCCAGCTTTGGAACTATGTACATTGAACTCTATTTGGTATTCCCTTTGCCAAACCCGCAGCTTACTTCCTATCACCAAAGGGGGGGTTACAAGCACACAGTCTCTAGGATCCTTGAGGATATCTGTATTCGCGAGGCCAAAGAGACACTGGACGCCTTCCTCTGATCCAGACCAGATCTTCAGGAGACAGCCCCTTTAGTCAGCATAGCAGAACCTTGGTCTCAGCAATTCAGGTCCTCAGGTAGCCCACCTGAGGCCCATGGCAGCATCTGCCTGGGAGAGCAACATGCCTTCCCACAGGCTTGGGCAATCCTATCCAAGAAAGACCCAGAACCCTGTGTGCCCACTGAATATATACAGTTACCCAGCATGCCTTGGAGTCCCTCGCTCTGGGATAAGCTGAGGCTGTATTAATAATCATGCTGCTATCTGCATAGCTCTACACCTTATCCAGAATTTTCTGCAGTCTCCTGGATAGAGAGGAAGCTAGCAAGACCAGCAGCACTTGACCACACAGAGCAGACCTCACTAGCAGATCAGCTCACTCAGTACAGTGAGCTAAATATACTTTTGCCTAGCAACAATTCTACCTACAGAGTGGCAACTAAATAAAAGGAATTACAAAAACCCTATCACCAGAGCACAAAAATGCATCTTGAAATGATACAAATACATAATCTACATGGTAGAGCATCAGAGAAAAACAGTGAAAAGCATTATCCCCACTTGTGATGTAATAAATGGGGTGTTGATTGCTTACAACTTCAACATGTTTCACGGGACAAAAACCCACTTCCACAGGCAGAAAGCAATAGATGCATCTCTGTTATAAGTGCTGACCAATACATATAAATACCATAAAGGCAAAACGGATAATTAATCAGGTAGAACAGCACTCCTCACTAATAATATACCTCTTTGTGCAACCTCAAAAAAATATAAGCATAAATATTAGTGTACACAAAGGAAAATCAATAAATAACTAGAAAAGCTACAATTTCTAGGTCTACAACTGGGTGGAGTGGCTTGTCACTCTGCTGCCTGCTCACACACATGGGTTCCTATGGCAACTCACTCTACAGCAAGGGCAGAGAAGAGCGGTTAAAAACAAACTGCTCCAACTTGCTCACTTGACTGGCAGTTGCCATCTTCAAACAGTTGTAGTTTAAAAATTATAAATTCTACACCAAAGAGCTTTATGATGTGAGAATCACAAGACCCTGACCTACATTTTGATGCATAGTATGTCTCTGAAATATTAAAAATGAAGGCACAGTCGCAGTTTAGAAATTGCCCTTTAAATTTGAGGTGGCTAGAGTACAGCTTCAATGAATGTCAATGAGCGGCGTGAGTTGCAAACAAATGGTCATATTGTGAAAACTATCAGGGCTATGGCTTAGCCTTGGACATTTTAAGTGGCAGCAGGGATAGCGGAACGTTTTGATATAAGATTTGTGTAGGTGGGCTTGGAAATGAGGAAGTGATGGCAGTTTAGAAATCATGTCCTGATTTTCCAGCTCACAATCTAGCTTTTGTCAGCTCCAGCTCTAGTTTTGAACATTCCGCCATTCATTCCTATGGAACCAATTTCACCACAAAAACGCAGATATTTCGTGAACCATTCGGCGAAACGTTCCACAAAGTAATAGCACACCAATCGGGAACAATTCGCACGTTTCGGTATATTACTGTCTATGTAGTGTAAAAACTGTGGGAGTAAGTGTTCTTAAATATATATAGTGAAAAGTCAATAAATATATATATATATATATATATATATATATATATATATTCCTCAGAATTTCTTCTTATTAATCCTTCTGTGTTGTATAAACCAAAACCACGTGAAATCCACCGCCAAATGAATTGAATAAACTCACCAGAGCTCCATGCTGGTAAAATGATAAACCAGCTAAAAGTGCTTTGGCTCTGGGAGCAACGATCTGCAGAAGCACACGCTGACTACTGCAACTACTTCAAGGATTAGATAGCTGCTCTTTTTGGTGATATTTTTTTAATTTCTTTTTTTGTAGTTTCTTTTTCATTATGGATCTTTACACACCAGTGTGCATTGTCCCATGGACAAAAAAAATGCACCTGTGTTCAGATCTGTAGTATTTAAAAAAAAGAAAAGGGAAAACTGAATAGGAAATAGGGACAAGAGGTATTTTGCTCCAAAAGAGACACGGTCCCTACAAATAAGACTATAGGGGCTATGCATATTTAATCTGAAACCCCTCCTTTGTGTGCCTGAATGCAGGATTTAGCCACTCCAACTGCCACTTTTCTATCTAATCAAGACCTTCAAAATAGCAGCATCCAATTAGTATTATTGTACATACATTATATATAGTGCTAACATTTTCTGCAGCACTTTGCAACATGAGCACAGGTAGTACAATTACAATACAACTCAAAACAAGAGGAATCAGGGGCCCTGCTCATTAAGGCTTACAATCTAAAAGGGAAGGTCAAGTGATACAAAAGGTAATAACTGTGAGGGATGATGGAGATTTCCCTTCAATGCATGTCCTAGTTAAAATACTTGAAGCACAATAAATAGATTTTCAGGCTAAAAAAGATAGGCACATTGCAGCAGCAGTACTTAAGGACAGAGAAAGCAATTTAAAAAAAGAGGCCTCTATATTCTTTAAAGTGTTACTAAACCCACAACAGTAAAATCAGTCTGTATATGCAAGTAAAGCATGCTTGTTATACTCACTGTGGAACATAAGGGGTCAATCCTCTGCACTCTGCATTGTGTAAAAAGGGTGTTTTATCCTGACTTCTCTGATCCTCCCCTTCGTCCAGTGTCCCCCTCTTATCTCCTGGTAAGATATATTGTGTGGAGTCATTCTGCACATGCTCAATTTGGTGTGTATTGCTTTTTTTTCCTTGGAAGAGTGTATGTGATTAGCACAGGGCCAATCAGCACTGTCCAGAAAGAGGTCCTGCAGCCTCCTAAAGCAAAATGAAAACTCCCTCCTACAAGCTTTAACATGTACTCAGCTGGGCACTGATAGAAGTCACGAGACTGCTCTATACTGCGTATGAGAAAAGGTATTTAGTAGTTTATATTAACTAAAATAATTGCACTTCCATGTTCTGTGTCCTGTGGGAGACCAGATATAGTAAATGCAGGGTCCTGGCTTTAAAGTGGTATTAAACCCCCCAAAACTGTATTATATTACAGTTTATCATTCTGTAGATGAGGTAACTGCATTTGTTTTTTTTTGTAAGGTATTTTCCCCTTATTTCACTTAGTGATCCAAACAGTAACGCACTTCCTGTTTTAGGGTCTCTGCATTCTGGATGAAGTATTTAAACAAATACCTTTGGACAACAGCATTGCCAGTCCAGGGAAAAGACTCTCAGATTTATGGACTTTAACAAATTGAAGCTGAACTCCATCTAGCAAGTAGTTATAGTATAAGTTATACTATAAGTAGTTACAGCAAACTGATTTTTTTTTTCTTTTGGAATAAAGATTTTACATCTTACCATTTTAAGAACCCCTGTCATTGGTAAAAGGTTTGTCTCAACCCCCTAACTGCTACCTAATCTGGACAGCTTGGTTTATTGAGGAAGGTTAAAAAAAAAAGAAAAACAGACTTACTGGTTGGATAACCAGGTGAAAATAAAGGAAAAAAGCCAAAAATAGAAGACTAATCCAGCCACCATATCTAGGAAATATTGAGCTGCAATTTAATACATTTTTGTTTTTGGGTTTCGGCTTTAAAATTTAAAATTGTTGACAGATGTTCTTTAAGACTGTTCTAATATTCCATTCTTTACTGTCTTGTGTATTATTTCCTTTCATGATAACTAGAAAAGATAGCTGATGATTTTGATCATTTTCCTGATATGCTCACTAAAGTATGGCAGTTTAATTTTGACCAGAATGCTATCAGAAATTTCTGCATATTGGAAGACTGGCTATGCCACTATTTTTGTAGAGTTTTTTATATTCTGGAAAACTAAATCGGCAGATAACACTCCTCTAAAATTCCTCAACAATGTATGGAAAACAAAAGCTGCGTGAACTGTTTTCACAGCAGCTGGATGATGAGCAATAGAATATTTCAGGACAAGGAGGAAATTATATTTCCTGACATGTTTTGTCATGAATTCTCTGAGTCATTAACAATGCTCTAACTGTGTAATAGCTACTTCCAATCATACGACGTATGCTGCCTCTGTGGATGCATTACTACTTCCTCCAGACAACAAATGATATAATTAACAATGTTAATGTATAAATCCTTTCAGGGTTGCAGAGGAAAAGAAGAAATGGCAGTGTCTCCGTAGATCAGTTGCAAAGGCTAATAAAGTTCAGCCACAATGAGTAATCTAGGTGAATGGTATACTGTTTTTAGATCTTAAAGCTTAACTCCAGACAAATATAAAATCTAACAAATTCGTTTTTAAATTTTAATAAAAATATCATAAATGCAACTAGTGTAAGTTGCCATGGTATGAGAAGGCTGCAATCGCATTACATTACCACCAGGGCGGACTGAACATTTGGAAACTCGGGCACTGCCCGAGGGCCCGGGTTCAGTAGGGGGCACCATGAGATGCCCCTGGTACCTTTTTCATAGGCTTTTTTGAGTTTGGGCAAGGACACAGGGGCCCCATGATCCCCTATTGCCCGGGGGCCACATGAGTTGTCAGTCCACCCCTGAATACCACTTAAACTGGGACCAGCATGTGTACAACTCCCTCCAACCTTGGTCTTAGATTATAGGGGCTGTAGAGGCATGGCTCAACTACCTATTTTCCCATCCCTCTGGCCTCAGGTGTGAACTAGCCCTTACTGGATAGTTCCTATTTTTTCATAATAACTTTTGTCGTTTTCAATCAATTTTTTATATTAAAAAATCAACTTTTCTATTTTCCCACACATGCAGAGCCATGTTATCTTGCAAGTGCATAGCACTGACAATGTGTAGCCTCACAGGTGACTCAACTACATCTCTTTGGCCTCATTACCATCCTGGCTATTATATTTAAAAGGAGCACACTGCATGGTTTTTTTTTGCTTGTGTTATTGACATGCTCTTCTAGTCAGTGCACACACTGCCTGGGGACCCCACAGCCCTATTTGGCTGTATAGTGCGAGTTTTACTGAGAAACAGTTGATGAAATCTGCCCTTTGACCTATTTGTTCTACGGGGTCCAGCTCTATAAATGTCAATGCACTTCTCCTTTCTAAGGGCAGTCTATTCGTTGGCTTATAGTGCATTTATGGTAGATGTGGTCCCTAGTCAATTTACAGTTTGCCCACCCGAGGGACATCCCAGTAAACTTTATCTTGTAGTTATTAGGCTCTCTGTCATCCTTAGTCTCTTCCGGGCCTTTTAAAATAAAGAATGATTGTCTCCTTGGAAGTACATTGAGCTGACAATTCGTAGGTGTCTCTAATGCATCTCTTTGGCCTTATGGCTAATCAGGATATTACCTGAAGGAGCAATGGCTCCCCTATAGGAGGTTATTGTACTTGTGCTATTGCTGCAAGCTCACTTTTGGCAAGTGCACTTTTAGCTGATATGGTGGCTTAACCCAGGTCAGCTCGACTGTTTGCTCACTCTGGGGATGTCTCAGTAAACCTTGCCTTGTAGTTAATGGGCCCACTGTTTCCCCCAGTAACATCCAGGTCTATCATATTAGAGAGTGCTGGACCATTGTCATCTTGTGGCCTCATGGTTAATCAGGATATTACTGAAGGAGTACTAACTCCCCTACAAAGAGTTATTGCACTTGTGCTATTGCCGTGAGCTCTTAGTAAATGCGCACACTTCGTGGGAACCACAGACCCCTATATAGTTGTATCGATCCATTTTAACCGAGTCACAATTTAGGGCATGCTTCATGGTCTATTTGTTCTTTAGAGCCCAGCTGAACTGTAGCTAACTTCTGCTCCTTTCTAAGGGCAACTGATTTTTTTTACTTTGTATAGGTATGATGGCTAATCCAAGTCCATTTGACTGTTTGCTCACTTAGTGATGACCCAGTAAAATTTCCCTTGTAATTGATAGGACCTCCTTTCCCCTCATTCACTTTCTGGCTTACTACAATTGCAGCATACAATGGCAGGAAAGCAGTTAAAGGAATTTTTCAAAAGACTGGTCTCTTATTTTTTACTGAATTTAACCCTTTAGTGAATGGGTAGGGGTACAAGTACCCCTTACTCATTCAAAAGGGTGGGGCAGCATCAGGGTGTCTCTTTCTTTAAAGGTGTACCCTGATGCTAATGAGCCCCCCTGCCTGCAGACCCTCACAACCACCGGGCCAGGGTTGTGGGGAAGAGGCCCCTGGACACTGTCCCCATGCCAAGCCAAAATCACTACAGGGAGGGTGGCACTTGATCACCCCCCTTTTCTTGCCCTGCTAGGCCTGTGTTTTGATAAAAGGTCTGGTAGATATTTAGGGGGGACCCCACACTTTTTTTTACCCATTTTGGAGGGTGGGGTTCCCTTTAAAAGCCTCACCAGGCCTAAATGGCCTGGTATGGTTTTAGGGGGAACCCCATACACTTAAAAAAAAAATTGATTGTGGGATCCCTCCTAACCTTCCTACCAGACCTAAAGGGTCTGGTATGGATTGGGGGAGACCCATGCTGTACATTAAAAAAAAATGTCAATCCTGCTGCAGAAAGCTCTATACATTGTACAGATGAGCAACATGGCAGTTTAAGGGGACCCCCCAAGCATGATATTTAAAGGAATTTTTCTTTTTTTTTTTACCGTAAGGCAATGAAAAATGACTGCCCCTTTAAACGGTACGTGACATTTTTTTTTCACTGATTGATGTCCCTCAGGGCATTACCCAAATCCACATACCCCTTTTATGGCCAATAACTTGCATATAAACCAATCATATAGGATCGGCAACAAGGTGAGAATGAACTGTAGAGACTTTATTTGAATGCAGAGTAAAAAGCGTTCCAGAAGACAAGCAACACTAACGTGTTTCAGTCAAATAAGACCTTACTCATAGTTCGAGTCCCTTAGACCTGCATTAAGTTTGAATTTTGCGGTCGAACGTTCATTAGGTTCGACCACGAACCGAACACGGGGGTGTTCGGCCCATCACTACCGACGACTATAGACCATTTGAAAACCAAATCCCACTAACCATGCAAAGCATCGTGCCTGTAGCATGTGTAAAATGTATCATATGCAAATTATTTCCAATTGCAGGTAGTGTCTATTATACAGCAGGTCAGAGGTAGGTTGATGCCCTTTGCAAAACGTACCTCTATCGGTACATGTGTTTATGGTTCTATTTCTTATGTATTTGATACAAGTGGCAGTAAATCAGCTGTTGCCAGGCAGGTTTTAAAGAAGATTTTGAGAATGTAAAAATGCAGACAAATTCATTTTCATACTATCTTATGATAGATATAGAGGTCCAATTCAATGTTTTCATCATTTTGTCCAAAATTCATGCAAATTTAATTAGAAAAATCTGTGAAAATTTAAAATTTGTGTGCCCCTTTAGGTAAAACACTGACAAATAGACCCTTTATTATTATTATTATTATTATTCACTCACTTACTTACGAATAGCTGCTACAACCCATCAAAGGGCATTGGCCTCTTGGAACCTCTTACTTAGTTTTTCTGTAAACTAAGGTGCTGACGGTGTCTACGAGTACTGACTAATATTTTCAGTAGTGGCATTGAGAGTATCAGTGTCATTTGTTTGCTAAAATTCATATTCCACTCTAAACGGTTAGGTCGCATTGCATTGAAGCTGGATTTTCACATTCACGCATTCAAGTAGTGCATTTCTTTTTGATTACATGGTGATTGTGCTGCACTTTTTCAAGGAATATGATCACTTGTGCAGGAACACATATCAATGCTGGCTGCAATCAGTTTTCTGTTTTTTTGTTTTTGCTTGTGTTAATCAGTCGATCACTGGGTAGCGCAGAGACAACAATACTTTATGTCATTTGTTTTATTATTTTGCTTCTGCTGTCTTCACTGGACTGAGATTGAGCTCAGTAGTCACTTTTGTAGCAGTTGTTTTCTTATTGAGGTCATCAAAAAGGACAAGGGGGCACTCTTTACGTCTGGAGGAAAAGAAATTTAATCTCCAAATACGAAAACGTTTCTTCACAGTAAGAGCTGTGAAAATGTGGAATAGACTCCCTCAAGAGTTGGTGGATTGCTTTAAAAAAGGCCTGGATTCTTTCTTCGATACACAGACTATAACTGGTTACTAACATTTATAGGAAAGGTCGATCCTCTGGATCAACTGTTGGTGTAGGATTAAACATTTTTTTTTTTTATGGTTGAACTGGATGGACGTTTGTCTTTTTCAGCCAGACTAACTATGTAACTATGTAACAATCCTTCGCAATGTCCTTTTTGTCTCTTTTGGTCAGTTGGCCATGTTGACCGTGCTTATGCTTATCACATGACGTATTCCCACAATCTGTATATGCAGTCATAACCTTTGATACTGTACCCTGCCACTATGAAAACTGTAATATAAATGGCAGAGGGTTCTCACGTTTACTTGCAGAACTACGGAGTACTGAGTATGAGTGGAGAAAACTATTTTTATACCTTTCTCTGGGTTTTGTATTCCTGGATTGGATTCTAGAGTTTGGAGCTTTCAAATAAATTGGGGAAGGAAGAAATATCCAATCCAGTGTCTATGTCTTGCAGAAGACTATAAGGCTATGAATGCAAGTGCACACAGCACTTATAATGAAGGACTTGTCATAGTTCAGGGCTCTCCTTAGAAAACAGATGTGCTGCATACAAAATACAGCACTCAATGCTTGAGTAAAGGATTCTTGTCCATTGTGCTGAAAGAGCTGAGATGGCTAAACCAAACTAGGAGAGCCGAGATGAATAGACAAATCGAGTGGACTGAGAGATTCTAGAAGTGAAAGAGCCTGGGCTGCCAGGAGAATCCCCTACCAAGAGGCCGGGGAGTGTGCCCATGCAGCAGGATGCTGCAACTGAAACAGCCGAGATAGCCTGCAGAGCCAAGAGGAGGACACAGAAACACTTAGGTAGTATGTGAACAGGTCAAAAGTATCAGACAAATGCCAAGCACCATAGCTGCTGAAGAGGAAGCCAGGTAGCTTGGAATTTATTCATGAACTGTTTTTAATGTTGAAAATCCTCTGTGCAGGTAACTGTTTTCTGTGGAACTTTAATTTTGTTTAACAAAAGTGGGCCAACAAGCCTTAAACCACAGTTCAGACTGGCACTGGCTCACTGAAGAAGCTACTACCACTAAACTAACATTCCCCAATATCACAATACACACACACACACACACACACACACACACACACACACACACACACAATGGGGTTTATTTACTAAAGCTGGAGAGTGCAAAATCAGACTCACTTCTCCATAGAAACCAATCAGCTTCCAGGTTTTATTGCCAAAGCTTAATTGAACAACTGATGTTAGAAGCCGATTGGTTTCTATGCAGAAGTGAGCCTGATTTTGCACACTCTAGCTTTAGTAAGTAAACCCCAGTCTGTTTACCTGTCCTATTATGCATATTAAGAAAAATTACATTCAGCATATCCCTGACAACAATTTACAAAGCTCTTCAAGCTTTCAGGCTCAATAATTGGGTATTAATTGTAATGACAAATAATCTAAGCTACTAAGACAACACCACTAAGCACTGCATTGATCTATGTGCTTAGTATGATGAATAAGCAGAAAGTAGAAATTAAGATGCAAGGCTTTCTATGGAAATGTTGATTAAAAATCATCTTAAGGCATACAAAAAAAAAAGATTTGATTTTTTTAAAGTATAATTTGTATTGTATTGACATATCAAAAACTGAGCTCATTCTTTTTAGTGCAATTTGTAGAATAACACTTTGGGAAAGATGACGCATACAGTATTTTATCATCATTTATTATTGAACTAGTAGAAACTGGCCTAGTTTAAATTTAACTACTGGAGACTCTTCGTTAAAAAAGACCAGCAGAAGGCAAATTTTGTTGCAAGGTAAGCAACAAGAAGGCAAGGTAATAGCCTATGCAATGGGGGTTATTTACTAAAACTGGAGAGTGCAAAATCTAGTGCAGCTCTGCATAGAAACCAATCAGCTTCCAGGTTATATTGCCAAAGTTTAACTGAACAAGCCAAAGTTAGAAGCTTACTGGCTACATGCACAGCTGCACCAGATTCTCAGTGCTCCCCAATACCTTGTTTAACCAGGTCAAAGGGGGATTGGCAGCTGGTCACTATTTAACACTCAATAATTTTTTTATAGACCATCTCCTGTCAACTGCAATATAAAGTGGTTAGACAAAAATATGGAAACACGGTATGATTTGCAGGTGTGAAAGTGACATGTTTTGTGTTGAAAGCGTAAGTGCTGTAACATTATTTTGCTTCCGCTGTGTGATGAGACAACTAGCTAACAGGTGGGAAGCCTCACTTTCATCATTCACTGTGAAAGCTGCTAGTAATACTGGGTCATGTCAGAGCTTACTGAGCTTCAAAGAGGGCAAATTGTTGGTGCCCGCTTAGCTGTTGCCTCTGTGACTGAAGTTTCCAATTGATCTGAGGTGTCATGAGATACAGTATCAAAGGTTATGACCGCTTATACAGTTTCCTGGAAAACATTGTCTGATAAGCATAAGCACGGTGAACATGGTCAACTGACCCAAAGACAAAAAGAACATCGCGCAGGATTGTGACATGGAATAAGAAAATAGCTGCTGCAAGAGTGACTGAGCTCAATCTCAGTCTTTCAAAGCCCGTGTCCACAAAAACTGTGCAGAGGATACTCTATAAGCAAAACATTTATGGGCAAGCTGCAACTGCTAAACCACTAGTGACCAATCTTAATGTTCAGAAGAATAGAGAGTGGTGCAACACCCATAAATCGTGGGCTATCAATCAATGGATGACTGTAATATGGTCCGGTGAGTCAAACCTGGAACTTGGAATTGTTTACATGTGGTGAACATCATCCTCAACTAACAACCAGGAATGTCTTGTCCCTACAGTAAAGCATGGTGGCAGTACAATCATGGTTTGGGCAGCCATATCTTGGTATTCTGCAAGGCCCCATCATCACCTTGAAAGGTAGAGTCACTGGCACTGACTATGTACAAAATTTGGCTGACCGTGTGTACCCCATGGTGTTTCCAAAAGACAGCGCCCTTTACCAAGATCATAATGCTCCAATGCACACATCTGGTGTTCTTAAATCATGGTTTGACAAGCATCAAGACAGTTTTGCATCTTCCCTGGGCATCACAGTCACCAGACCTCAATATCATAAAGCCACATGGTCAATTTTGGACAACAAGGTTTGGGCTTGTCTTCCGCCTCCGGTATCTCTGCAAGAACTGGAACGATTTTTGTATGAAGATTGGTATCAGATTCCATTATCCTTCATCCAAGACTTATATTTGTCAATTCCCAGGAGAATTCAGGTCGTCTTTGATGCCAAAGGCAGTTCAATACCATATAAGATAACAATTTTGTTCTTTTACTTGGTGTTTCCATAATTTTTTCCAACCCCTGTACCTCCTGTATAAGTAAAGGATATGAGGAGAGTGGGGAGTGTTTGTAGTTAAAATCAGGGGAGTAGCCTAGTGTGACAACACTAAATTCCCATGGATACTGTATGGTGTATCATCTTCTGGTGAAATTAAATTCAGTGTAATTTAAAAAAAAAAAAAAGCTGAATATGTAGTATTGCTATATGCTTACAGTGAATTAAATATATTGCTTAGCAAAAACACAATGATTATATTCTGATATTTTCGTGGTTTACTATAGACTTACAAAAGTCTACAATCAAAAAGGACTACAGTTCTGTATATAACTGAGGCCAGAATCCAGCAATACATTTCCTCTTCCTTCTTCAAATATTCATTTTTTTTTCCCCACTGTGAAAAGCTTGGTATGATCTAGGAACAAGCAGCATTTTAGCATCTGCATAAGTAAAGCATCAAATAAAATGTAACAGAATTAAACGACCAGCATCAAATCTTCCATGAGAATATTGCTGTGCTGATAGTGTACAGCCATGTAGCTGTCCTGCAGGCAATGTTGAAATGAATAATTCAAATGCCGCAGGTTGTTGTTTGTCAGCTTCCTGGCAGGCTGCATTTTCCCAATAGCGCTGGGGAAATCCTATCTAAAGATTATCTGCCACAAAGCAATATTTCTCGGTTCACGCTGCTCGACTTTCTAATTTCAAATGCATTGTGTTTGAAAAGCACAATTTATAAATAAGGAGAATAGCCTTGTTTGAAGATCTAAGAGGTAGAGGATGCAGAGTAGCACTGCACTTGGGACATTCATGAGGTATATGTGCTGAGGGACTGATGCATCTTAGTAGCGAAGAGTGGATTGTCGAAGATCAATGTGCTTTCTCATTTTAGTTTCATTATTACCCAGTTAAAGGAAAACGCCAGTCAAAATAGGACAAAAGTAACTTTTCAATCAGTTATTTTTGCGAAACCTTTTAAATTTTCTGTAAAAACAATTATTGCTGCTGACAGTACTTCTCCTTTCCAGTAATGTCAGTTTATTCAGCTATTTTTCTTGATACCTTTGGCCAGGTCGATATGTAATGCAAAGGGTAAAACTAAGGATACCTGACAGTTGGCTGTATTTGTTTAAATCTGAACTCCAGGCAAGCAGCTAAATGAATGTTTGAAATACATACATGTAAAATAATTTACCTATCCATCAAAATATTTAAAATTCTGTTCAGAGCCCCACTTTAGAGAGAATGTGGCATTTTGCAAATTCAGAGAAGAGGCATGTTCCCCTGGCACTCTGTTCATCTATCTTTACTTCTGGGTATAGAAGTGCATGTGACCTGCTCCTAGGATGCTGTCCTTCGGCCATTCCCCAGACCTGAACAACTCTACATGGGGTAGAAGTTCATTATTCACATGTAAGTTCCCACACAGACAGACACATAGCTTACACAAGGATTACATCCTCTGACAGATAAAAATAGCAGCAGCGGAGCTGTTGGAAAAGGGGAACCTGTCAAAGGAACATGTCCCTTTGTCCTGAATGGACAAAGTGCCAATTTATCTATAATTGTAAAAGATTATAGAGTGGTAATTTGTGATTTGTTTTGTCACAGCTATTTGTTTTCTAGAAAAAAAAACACTTTCAAAAGTATTAAAGGAGAACTCCAAGCATGTAAGCTCCCACGTGATGCTATGCTCCCTAGGGTAGCATGCAGGGGCGGACTGACCATTTGGGGCCTGAGGTCAGTAGGGGGCCACATGAGATGCCCGTGGTACCTTTTTCATAGGCTTTTTTGAGTTTGGGCACGGACACAGGGGCCCCATGATCCCCTATTGCCTGGGGGCCCCATGAGTTGTCAGTCCGCCCCTGGTAGCATGTAAATGACAGGTTGGACTCACAGGAAATGGCAGAATGACAGATTGCCATTCTGCCCTGAAGAGCACTGCCGGATGCCTGGACTGAAAAGGTAGTCAAGGACAGCTCTGGAGGGTAAAGTGGGAAAGTGAATATTGGCACTCTAAAATATAAAAAAGATCCTTGGGTTGTACTTTAAATCTGGTTTTCCTATTACCTTCATAAACGCACTCCCTCGCCTACCTAAAGTCTAAAACAGAACTGGAGGAAGCTATTCACAGGTAGGAGTTGTCATGGTTTTCATCAAAGCCATAGCAAATTTAACACAGAAGCACTGCCTGTCAAACTCAGCCAATGTCAAAGAGGACATGGTGCAACCCTGATTTTTGGTAGCCCGACAGTAACCCCCCCCTTCAAAAAAAAACAGGCAGTCAGGAGGTTATTTACTATATTTATATCAACAAAACCCTATTGGTTCCGCGCTGCCCTGTAGCAGGAATACTGCTACAGGGTGACACGGGTGCGCAAAATCACGTATATATATATATATGTGATTTTGCAGTTCTGGGTAGGGGGCGCACCGCCGTCGGCTGTCAATCACAAGGTCCCAGCTAGTGATTATTCACCAGCACCCGGTGATCTCCGAGTATCTCCGATGGGGGAGAGACTTGTGTACAAACAACACAGATCTCTCCCCTGTCAGCACCTGCACACTACTTTGTATTTGCCATACAAACCAGTGTGCTTACAGTGATACACACACAGCCAACATAGTGAAACAGCACACAGTTAACCCTTTGATCACCCCAAATATTAACCCCTTCCTACCCAGTGCCATTAGTACAGTGTCACTGCTTTTTATTAGCACTGATCACTGTTTTGGTGTCACTGGGGATGTCAGTGACACCAAGTCAGTTCCCCCCAGTCTCAGAATGCCCGCTCAGAATCTCCAGATGGGGGAGAGACCTGTGTACAAACAACACAGACCTCTCCCCTTTCAGCACCTGCACACTGCTTTGTATGGCTCTGCATAGCAGAGCCATACAAACCAGTGTGCTTGCAGTGATACACACAGCCAACATAGTGAAACAGAACACAGTTAACCCTTTGATCACCCCAAATATTAACCCCTTCCTACCCAGTGCCATTAGTACAGTGTCAGTGCTTTTTATTAGCACTGATCACTGTATTGGTGTCATTGGGGATGTCAGTGACACCAAGTCAGTTCCCCCCAGTCTCAGAATGCCTGCTGCAGTACTGCTATAAGTCGTTGATCGCCGCCATTATTTATAAAATATAAAGAATTCCAGTATCTATACCCCACTATAACTTTCACGTAAACCAATTAAGTTACACGTATTGGGATTTTTTTTTTTTAGCAAAGACATATAGCAGAATACATTTTGGCCTAAATTTATGACGACATTTGATTATGAAAATTTTTTTACTGGACATTTTTAATAGCAAAAGGTCAAAAATATTGTTTTTTTCCCTCAAAATTGTAGGTTTTTTTTTGTTTATAGCGCAAATAAAAAAAAGAAAAATACACACGCGATCAAATAGCACTGAAAGTGAGCTCTATTTGTGGGGGAAAAAGGACGTAAATTTCATTTAGGTGCAGCGTTGCATGACCACACAATTATCAGTTAAAGTAATGCAGCGCCATATCGTAAAAAAATGGCCTGGTCAGAAAGGGGTTAAATCCTCTGGAGGGCAAGAGGTTAAACCATGGTATTTGCATGTGATATAAACTTGAAGGTAGATGCGATGATGAAGCATCAATAGTAATACATATACAGTAGCTATATAGTGTATTAGTTGATTTTTTTTATTATTATTATTTTTTGTGACATTTTACAACAATAAACTTGTTAGGGGTGGCTTGTGCAACTGTAGCATGTTTTTATTTTTCATTAGTTTTGGTTAAATAGGGTCAACATTTTAAGAAAACAAAATGACCATTGCAAGCACCTATTGCACTGGCAGTAATTTGTTCTAACCCATGTAAGTTTGGTGGACAGCTCTCCCTATCTGTGAAATTTTGAAATTTAACACATACATAACAAAAAATTAAAGTCATATACTGAATACAATGATTAACTGCATCTAGTTATTAAAGTGAAATATTTCTGTGATAGTGGTATATTAACAATTATAAAACTTCCCATCACCACTTTTATGTAGCTCTGCTTTAGCCAATAATATTACTGCAGAGCTCATCTAACTGAAGTACCACAAAGCTTCAATTTACCAGATATAATGACTGCATGCACCAGCAGCAGTAACTTGAGTTTCCACTAGGCACAGGCAAGGCATATGTGTTGGGTGAGCTAAAAGGCCAGGGATGATGAGATTTGCCAAAGGGTAAGTCCCTGTCTCTTGATCAAAACCTATGAGCCTCTACGATTATCAGACAAGCTGCCGGCAGAAGAAGTCAATCGCACCCTTCTTATCAGTGGGCAGTAAAATTATTACTGTGCATTTGAGTTCTTTATTACATGACATCTGTAGGGCAAGTTAGGTTTTCTTTATTTTGAAGTTTAATAATACAATTCATTTTATTTCTTTGTCTCCTTTCCTTTCTGGCCGCTGGAAGATTAATAACGGACATCAGAGTGAAAATAAACACATTGTGCTTTTCTGCGGAACAAAAACAGAAATCCCATCTAAAACGGTGTGTGACTATTTAATGAAGCAGAGCAAAGTGCAACGATGCTGTTGGATATTATGGGTCACTGCACTTTGCGTACCATTACTTTCCCAAATCAACCAAACTATATAGTATTTAGCAGGTATTGTCTTATGACCCAATGTTTGCAAACAATGCAAGATATTCAAATATTGCTTGTGGCAAGTTTGCTTTCCTTGTTTTTTTTTTACATATTGTTTTCAGTTCATCATTAAAAGTACTTTTTCACAGAGTTTTCAACATGCTGGAATCCATGCTATTAGTCATAGACCGCTCTTTTCCTCCATAGTCTAGGAACCAGCCACACCACCATGCAGGCGCCATATTCAAACATTTGGGTGTGTACTATAGTGTGGCCTGGAAGCTTTTGTTTAAACAGATTTTTTTGTTACCCATCAACCTCAGTAAACAACCTAACCTTGCATGGCCTTCCTCAAGCACATCTCTAGTTTTTATTTGATTTTTTTTCCAGCAGTTGACTTGGCAGGTCGAGTTTGTGTTCCAAAATACTGTACAAACTTCACTTAAAATTAATATCCCAGGCTTCTAGTGTAGAGGCTGCTTCATAAAACCTCCTACTTTGCATATTTGTTCTGAGACAGTGAGTGAAAATACTGAAGCCAGTGGATCAGCATAACAGCCAGGAACTGGTATTTCACATGGAGAGCATTGGTACTTCTCTGCAGCACACAGGGGACATGCTTTTCTACTCAGGCTGTGCCTGCTTTCTAAGACTTTACATACCCATGGTTTTGATGTACCTGAAATGTATTTAGTGTATTCAACAATTTAATGTAAAAGTTTGTTTGGGCTTTAAGAATAGAAGAGCCCAATATTCCTAGGTATCAAACATACATATGCCTTCAGAAGAGTTTATGGCATCTACTTTGGTCTACACAGGGTCAGGCTGAATCTTCATTCTCCTAGGAGGTGGCAGCTTGAGCAGTGCTGCATTTGAACACAAGCCTATAATAGGGAATACCAGCCTAGCTATATTTCTGCTTGGAGGCAGTTTTGGCCACTTTGAGCAGCTATCAAGTGTTAACAGGGCAGTGCAATACAATTACAAATTAATCATCTCAGTGCAAAGAACAACTATGTAGTTTACATAACTATGCCTGATTGCAATTTTTTTTTCCTGGTGTTGGGATTGTTTGTGCATGGCCATTGACTTCAGATCCAATAGTATCTGGGGCAGAGTGTATGAGTACTCTTGTTTATGCCAATAGAGGATGGACAGACCCTCCTATTCTGGCCTGAATAGGAGTCCTTGTGCACTCAGCCCATGATTCTTTGGGATCCAATATCTATGGCCAGCTTAAAGCTTTTACACTGTAAAATGTTTTTAAAAGGTTTTAATTGTATACTCCCGTCAAAACTGAAAAATGTTGAGAAGCACATGTAACTACTCCCATTTTTTCAATGCCACTGTTAAGAAGTTTCTCACAGCCAGCATAAGACTCAAACCTGCTTTAGAATTTTGAGAACTGTGCCATTTGGTTTATTATATCTGTTGGATAAGTGCAAAGATATTTGAAAAAAAAATTTGATACTGGCAAAAATCTAGTGAACTACAGTTTTGTGCTCTGTCTGCTGCACTGAAATTCAAAGCACTGCTGTCAGCTATGTGGACTGCAGAATCCTTTCCCCTAGGTTGCGAAGAGGGGGAGGTATCCTATAGTCCAAATCAGGAGTGAGTAGCCAAGATTAGCAATGCTTCCAATCTGTAGATGCACTGAAGTGAGTGAGCATAGTCACCCTAAGACAAGAAATGTGTCAGTGAAAAAAAATGACAGAAGAAATTTAAGTCAGCCACCATACCTAAGAAATGGTAGAGTTTTGGTGCATTTTAAATATGGTTGCTGGTTTTAATGGATAAAGAATTGTTAAACATGGTCAATTAGTGTTTTTGCAGGCTGACTGTCAAGTGTGCTGGGAAATTTGTGCTTTTTAGAGATGTGTGTCGCCCTTCCATGTGCATCTTACTGCAAAGACTGGTTATAGGTTGGGGTGGTTGCCATTTTTTTGTAAAATTGGCTGAATTGCATGTGGGGGCACACTGGATACCTTCAGCTGCCATTGTGCCCTTGCTGGGTGTCCTGTGCCTTTAAAGGAGGGGTGAACTCCCTCCAGGTAAACCTGCCCTTAAATATATCCACTGCTAAATATGCTCCAACTTGGAAACCTCTGAAAATGATAGCATTAGGACCACAGTACACAGAGGTGCCTTTGCGTATGCTCTGTAGCTTACTCATATATTTACAAATGTGTGCAAACTAAACCTCCTGTTTTAATGTGAATTGTTAGACACGGTCAACTCGTTTTTTTTGCAGGCTGGCTGGTAAGTGTGCTGGGAAATTTGTATTTGTTAAAGATGTGTGTTGCCCTTCCATGAGCAGGCCGGTTATGAGGTGGGATGGTTGCCACTTTTTTCTAAAGAAAAGGGCCAATTTGTTTGAATTCTATTGGATATTGCATAAGACCTCATGCCCACTGGACATTTGCAAAGTGGCTGCTCGGGGCTCCTGGATTTTTTTTTTCTTCTAAATGCCCCTGCATATTAGTCTATGTATCCATGTACTTAGAGACAGAAAAAATACACTGTCAATGCATCCAGGAGCAGTGGCACTTTGGTAGAAAACGTTTGACGCTCCTAAACATGTTTAAACGTGTCTAAACGCTTGTTAACACTAGGTGAGTTTAATGATTGAGTGCAAGGAGGAAAGGAATCTATGAGAGTTGGCAGAACAACCACAGTGCATGAGGCCTAAGGATAAAGGCTTTGTTTATAAAAAAAATACAATAAAATAAATAAATGAAATATATATATATATATATATATATATATATATATACACACACACACACTGTACATACATGTATACACATACATAAATACACACACACATACATACATATATACACATACATACATACACACATACATACATATATACACATACATACATACACACACATATATACCACACTACTCCATTTAAAATATATGATTATCTGTCCAAAACAACTTCCCTATCAGACCATTGTCTTGTCACATGTATGACGAGCATTCTAGATAACCCTTAAAGGATCAAAACTTTTTCATGCATCTCGTTATTGCCAAGACATAATTTTATAACAATATCTGCATTCTGTAACTAACATGCATTCCGTTTCTAATTTTAATACACTTTGAGACATTCTGTGACAAATCCCTTATATAAAGTAATTATTAAGGGAGGGATTTGATAACTTGACTTAAGAAATTGTTTTACTGCCAGAAAGTCTGCTTTTTCCCCTTTTACAGAATGCAGTGGATTTTCTTGTTTAATTAAATTATAATTGATCCCATGGCTTGCTGCCCTTCATCCAGGAGTTTAAAAGCTGCTGGAGACTGCAGGAGTTAGTTTACCATCAGATAATTGGGAAAAAAAGGCATCAAGCCCCTCAGGCTCTAATTATTTTACAATAAACCACATCAAGCAGAGTCTTATTATGAAACAGCCAAGTGCAGCAAGTTAGGTTTAAGCAGAGCAAGGTTGCGATAATTTATCACAAGCAAATTATGCTATAAAACTGGAGAAGTGCCACGAGTTTAGCAACAGGAGAATATGTTATTCCAGCACAGAATCTTCTATCTAGACATTAGTTAAGTGCCCCATTTAACATATCAATAGCTGCTTAGTGAAAAACTTCCAGATCGGCTGTAATATTTCTAGAAAGCCTAGAGGAAAGCCATTTCTTGTTAATGCCATGTCTGACAATATACAATACTTGTAACTAGGTTTCAAAGGCACTGTCATGTTAAAAAACAAACAAAACCAAACAATACAAAAACACTATGTAGGACTTGCAGTGAAGAAAAAAAAATCACTAATCCTTATAATGAATTCCTTTTAGGTCTCATGTACATGGGCGCCTGAGGCCATATGATGTAAAGTTTGTCTGTGGCTCCCAGACGGAGAACTACACCCACAATTTACGTCATACAGTCCCAGATGCCTGTGCCTATGAGGCCTCATAATGCAATTTAAGGCACCCAAAATGCACTAGAAGAATAAAGGAAATATAAAGAAACAAATGGTTATAAGGACTGTTTTAAAGTAAACTTACTCACTTTAAATTCTAAAGCATGATGTATCATAAACCAGTGACATTTTAACAGAACAACTATGTTTATGTTTTTTTTTAACGACTTCAAGTCCGGACACTTTCACCCCCTTTCAGTCCAGGCCAGTTTTTCAGCTTTCAGCACTATCACGCTGAGTGGCAATTACTCAGTCATGCAACGCTGTCATGCAACACTGTGCCTATATGAAATTTGTATATTTTTTTTTTTTAGACAGATAGAACTTTTTTGGTGGTATTTTGATCATCAATGGGTTTTTTAAATTGTTTTTCTATATAAGTTAATTTTTTTGCTTAGTTTTTGTTATAAAATTTTGCAAATAAATAATTTTTCTTCATAAATTTAGGCCAAAATGTATTGATACATTTTTGGGGTGAAAATAGCCCAAAACAGTGTATATTATTTAGTCTGAAAGCTATGGAGTCTACAAACTATGAGATATATATTTGAAAATTGATCAGTTGTGACCCTAAAATGCCAGACGCTGAAATATAGCAGTAATCAGGACTCTGTTATGGAGTATGGCAGTGATCAGGACATTAGTATGAGCTATTGCAGTGATCAGGACACTGGTATGAAGTATGGGAGTGATCAAGATGCTGGTATGGGGTATGGTGGTGAGTAAGGGTGCTGATATGGGGTATGGTGGTAAACAGGGTGCTGATATGGGGTATGGTGGTGATCAGGGTGATGGTATTGGGTATGGCGGAGATCAGGCCACTGACATGGTAGTGATCAGGGTGCTGGTATAGCGTATAGCGGTGATCAGGGGGCTGGTATGGCACATAGCGGTGATAAGGGTGCTGGTATGGGATATGACAGTGATCAAGGCTATGGTGTATGGGGTATGGTGGTGATCAGGACATTGATATGGTGTACGGTGGTGTTTTTGTGTGCACTGGGACAGGTGACAGGGGCTGGCTGCCTTATTGTCTCTACACCGGGGCAGTAATCAGGGACACAGAGGCACTGATCAGGGACACTGTGGCTGGCTGCCACTGGAGTCTGAGTGTACAAGCAACCTGATAGTACACTCTCAGGCTGCAAGATCTCTTCACACTGAGAGCAGAAAGACACTTTCTAGTGTTTTATTATATGATTGCCGTATGCAATCACAGCAATCGCATAGTAAACACCATATGCAAGCTGACGTACAGGTATGTTAGCCTGCATTGGCAAAGCCTAATCCTTACCTAAAAACTTTCTGAGATAGGAACGAGGGACACCTATTAGCAAAAGTATGTAGGCATAGGAGATGCCCCTTGTCAGGCCCCCTTTAATGGAGAATTACACAAAAAAAATGTTTTGGTTAAACCCACAAGTAGTTTTTTTACGCTGCTTTGGAAGCATCCAAATGCAGCAATTTAGAAACTGGTTGAAAAGTTTAACACTGTAAAATACTTTTTGATAGATAAATAGTGCATTTTATATACTACAGTTAAGTCCATATATATTTGGACACAGGCACAATTTTAGTTTTCACAAGTATTTACCAAAACATATTCAAGCTATAATTATATAATGGATATGGGCTGAAAGTGCACATGCTCAGGTTTAATTTGAGGATATGTACTGTACATCCAAATTGGAGGAAGGGTTTAGCAATTACAGCTCTTAAGAGTAGCCATCCCCTCTTTTTCAAGGGACCAAAAGTAATTGGACAATTGAATCAAAAGCTGTTTCATGGCCAGGTGTGGGCTACTTATTTGTTAATTCTTCATCAATTAAGCAGGTAAAAGGTCTGGAGTTGATTCCAAGTGTGGTATTTGCATTTGGAATCTATTGCTTTGAACCTACATCATGCATTCAAAGGCGCTGTCCATGTAAGTGAAACAGGCCATTGTAAGGCTTCAAAAACAAAACAAATCCATCAGAGAGATAGCAGCAACATTAAAAGTGGCCAAATCAACAGTTTGGTACATTCAGAGGAAAGAAGAAGGAAGTCCACAAAAGACAACAGCGGTGGATGATCGCAGGATACTCTCTATGGTAAAGAAAAACCCATTCACAACATCCAGACAAGTGAAGGGCACTCTCCAGGAGGTGGGCTTATCACTGTCCAAGTCTACAATCAAGAGAAAACAAGGTGCAAACCATTCATAAGCCTGAAGAATAGAAAAATTAGATTAGACTTTGCCAAAAAACATCTAAAAAAGCCTGAACAGTTCTGGAAAAGCATTCTTTGGATGGATGAAACTAAGCTTAATCTGTACCAGAATATTGGGAAGTGTGGAGAAGGCTTGGAACAGCTGATGATCCAAAGCACGCAACATCATCTGTAAAACATGGTGGAGGCAATGTGATGGCATGGACATGCATGGCTTCCAGTGGCACTGGGTCATTGGTGTTTATTGATGTGACAGAAGACAGAAGCAGCCGGATGAATTCTGCAGTGTTTAGAGATATATTGTCAGCCCAGATTCAGCCAAATGCGGCAAAGTTGAAAAGAAGTGGAATATTATGCAATGGCCTAGTCAATCACCTGATCTCAATCCATTGAGCATGCATTTCACTTGCTGAAGGCAAAACTAAAGGCAGAAACACCCACAAACAAACAACTGAAGACAGCTGCAGTTAGAGCCTGGCAAAGCATCAGAAAGGAGGAAACCCAGTCTTTGGTAAAGTCCATGGGTTCCAGACTTCAGGCAGTCATTGCCAGTAAAGGATTCTCAACAAAATATTAAAAATGAACATTTTATTTATGATTATATTCATTTGTCCAATTACATTTGATCCCTGGAAAATGGAGGGACAGTGTATAAAATGTTTGCAGTTCCTAAAATTTGTACTTGATATTTATGTTCAACCCCTTTAATTAATTCATTTGGATTGTTTAGTTTTAATTTATTCTGCTGGTATATAGAGCCAAAAGTATGAACATTGTGCCTGTGTCCAAATATATATGGATCTAACTGTATATAGATAAGAAAAAAAGGGGGACAAATGAGGAGGAAAGAGGGACAGAGGGACTTTGTTCCAAAATGGGGGACAGTCCCTCGAAATCAGGGACAGTTGGGAGCTATGTTAATCTGTTGTTAGGAGGTTGATCTGTTACATTGGAGTGCTGCTGATTTTCTGAAGCCTCTTTGCAGCCACTTCCTATGTGCATACATACACTCCAGCATTGGCTGCATAACATTGCATGATCCCAGATAGTGACAACAGTGTCAATGCCTGCATAATGTATGTTTAAATGACCACTTGTAGTCTCTATCAGAACCCCAATTACCAGGGTGACAATGCAGGGGTACAATTCAGACAAGGATGAGCGCTGTCACCCTATAATGCATAGACAGACCTTCCTGGCAGGTATTTTAAGCTAAAGTTGCAGATTTAAAAATATGATAAAATTACTTTTAAAATTACATTAATGTGGTAAAGCTTATATAAAATATTAATGACTGGGTTGACATATACAGTACTTTAACAAATACATTTTTCTGCCATTAAAGCAATCTTTTCAAAATAAACAGCAAAATATTAATTTCAAGTCATCAGTAAAAAAATACCTTTGCAGTACCCCTGACTGTATTTTAAAGATTAAAATGCTAATTATATCCAGGGTGATTGAACAGCAGTATTAATTACCGTATTCCTCATTCTCCCAGCATACAGTGCTTTGTTTGCACTCCCAACATCCCAGGATGTGGATGGACCCTTGCCACCCTCATGTATAATGCAGGCCTGCTGGTCCTGCATTATAGATAACATCAGAAAGCAATGGAAAGAAGAGCAACTTTGGGGGACCAGTCTAGCATCACCAGGAAACCTGAGGGAGTGAGGAAACGGGCATGTACTGCTGATTATTCTTATTCCTCCTAGACATCTAGACAAAATGAGCATTTTTTTCTGCTGCTCAGAGCTGGACTGAAGGCAAAACTGTTTTCCATTTTTTCCATTTTGGATAGAGTAAGGGAGGGTTATAAACCCTGTCAAATGTTTTTTCAGTCTGTGTCCCATTGGGGAGACTTCCCTTCACTTCTTGTCCCATAGCCAAAACAAGCAGTGAAAGGAATCACCATAACTAGTATCCCCATGACAAGATTTCCCTTCTATTAATGATCTGGGGACAACCCAAAATTTGGGATTTTCTTTTCATTTCACTGTTGATAATAACGGTAAACAAGACAATTAGAGAGGGTGAAACTCTCCCACAGTGACACAGACTGCAATAAAAACTGACAGGTATTCTAATCGAATCTATCTCCACGCTATCCAAAACAAAAACATGATTTTAGTTATATTTTAAACACAGTTGCCTGTAAAAGAACAATGTAAATACTCTTGAGCGTGCAGTGCCAAATTTCACTCCCTTGTTGTAAAACTGGGAGAAGTCATCTGTTGGGAAAGCAACATTTCTGCGAATGTCAGTCTCCTTGGTCCCACAAAATGCTCATTCTTCTTGCTGACCTCTAGGACTCCAGGCAGGCTTTAGGATAACTTTTTCAAGCCTGTTTGGGATTCTAAATGTTGATGGAGAGGGTTCACTGTTTAAAGTAGGCAAGTACAGTATTTCTAAAGCCATTTTATTGATTTTATTTTTCGAGTATCATTTGCAGTGTAACTGAAATTATGTGCTTTATAAGGAAAAAAGCATAAAGGACAGTGAAAAATATTTAGGTGCATTTTGACTTATTCTGCAGTAGTCTACAACTATTAAAAAAAACGAATCTGGCCATGAGCAGTCTAATGTAGAGTGCCTTGAAAAAGTATTCATACCCCTTGAAATTGTCCACATTTTGTCATGTTACAACCAAAAACATAAATGTATTTTACTGGTATTTTATGTGATAGACCAACACAAAGTGGCACATAATTGTGAAGTGGAAGGAAAATGATATCAGCAATAGTGGTTCCAAACAGAGAATAAACAACAGAGGAGAGAGAGGACATCCCTGACGTGTACCATTCGACATCTGGAAAGGGGGCGAGAGAAAGGAGGCCATTCTGACCTGCGAAGAAGGATGAAAATAGAGAGCTTTCAGAGCTGCCACAAAAGGTCCACGGAAGCCAAACTTCTCCAAAACCATAAACATATAAAGGCCAGCTGAGACGATCAAATGCTTTTTGGGCATCCAAGCTCAATAGAATTGCGGGAATAGAAGACCGGCTAACCAAGTCAACCAGATCAATAGATCTCCTAATGTTGTCCACTGCATGTCTAGCTGGGACAAAGCCTACTTGGTCTCTGTGTATGAGTTTGGAGATAAGTCTAGACAGCCGATTGGCTAGGATCTTAGTAAAAATCTTGTAATCAGAATTCAGCAGGCACACATGCTTTTATATACTGTAAACACATTGCATTAATATTCTTTTATTCTCCTTTCTTCACATTGTATTGAAATAAGGGGATTTTGTTTAAGTAGAATGCTTGACATAATTCTAGAAGAGCCTGGACCAGAACTGCCACAAATTGAACATGAAAGCCTCTGTCAGAGCATAGTAGTTGTGTATGTACTGAAGCTTTAATATTTCTTTGCTTGCAAGGCAGTCTATGTCAAGGTCCAATTGTTTTTATGATTATGTCTATAACACAGCGGTGTTATAATTAGTGGTTTTACTTACACATTAATGAAAGTGGAATTTGCCTGGAGGTGGGCTTTAATACACAGGTCCTAGTTGGACCTAGACTATGATTAAAGCTGGATAACAATTTGACCGGTTCAGAAAGGAGCAGCCAATTTCCATCTATGTGTGGAAACTGTGAAGCTGATTTACCAGTTAACTTATGTTCATTGGCCCTGTTGCTGTATTTCTACTCTAAGAATACAATGACACAGTGTGGAGGATTTCCACATCAAAAGCGTGGATGGGGAAAGCGGGTCGATTTTTTTTTTCCAACCCTCTGGTTGAAAAAGAAAAGAAAGAAAAATGACCCATGTATAGCAAACTTAAAGCAATTTTATAAGGTACATTTTTTCTGTAAAATAACAAACATGTCTATACTTACCTGCTGTGTGCAGTAGTTTTACACAGAGCAACCTGGACTCTCCTCTTCTTGGGTCCCCTGCAGGCTCTCCTGCCTTCTCCTGTCTGTCGGGTGCCCCCACAGCAAGCAGCTTGCTATGGGGGCATCTGCTGCTAGGCCAGCCCCCTCTCTCTCCTCATTGGCTGACTGGCTGTAATTGACAGCAGCAGGAGCCAATGGCTCCTGCTTGCTGCCTCAGCCAATGAGGAGGCAGAGACCCAGGACAGCCGAGGCTGTCATTCACATCACTGGATTGTGATGAGGCTCAGGTAAGTATTGAGGGGGCTAGGGGAAATGCTGCACACAGAAGGTTTTTTACCTTCATGCATAGAATGCATGAAAGTAAAAAACCTGCTTTTACAACCACTCTAAGACCCTTTGTAAGATATTGTGAATATCCAAACACATCCAGCAGCAGACAGTACAGCTGTGGCTTGTCATATGTTGCATCCTTAAAGTATTTCCCTTCTGCATTGTTGGAAATGGAGAGTAAAAAAATGTAACTCAAGGTGCAATTCTTTTTTCTTACCAACTTAAAAGTATGGTATTAGAACATTTGTTTTTATGAACTTCTGAATTCTACATTGTGATTAAAAAATACCTTTTGTCTAGCCAATTTATTTCTATATCAATCACACAAAAAAAGTAAAAATCATTGTATTACTGATGATAATATAATTGAATCTCTAACCGCTCTCTGAGACAATCCAGGGAAATTTCTGTTTTACATACATTTCCCAAAATGGACTCCAGCACCTAATATATTAAAACGCTGTGCTCAGTTTACCAAACAAATGTCCACCTTCACAGCTGCTGACACCTTTCTTCTCTCCAATCCATCCTGCAAATGGCAGGACATACCCAACAGCAGATGCACAACCCCAGGAACACACAAACAGGCACTCGTGGCTTCCCTCCCCACCCATGCATAGCAGACTGTGCATGCGCAGGTGAGGAGCAGGGCAGACAATGGTGTCAGCAGCTGATGAGGTGGGCATTTTTGGGGAATAGAGCACAGAATTTTAACATATTAGGGACACTGTAGTGCTCTGGGACCTTTTCAAGAAAAATATGTAAAGGTAAACTTACCCTTTAAGACTGGATTCAAACATACAAGGGAATGTGCAAGTTAGTAGTCACTGCAATGCAAGAAAATGCATGTCACTTGTTGTGCTGCCATTCATTTTTAATGGCACATCAAGGCACATGCTTTAGCACACCACAGCACATGATAAGATACCACCATGTGTTGAGGTGTACTACCTTTAAAAAACAAAAAAAACAGTACATGCACCTTTTTTGGTGAATTTTAGTGTGCTGGGGAGCTCAGTCAAATGAAAAAATGAATAGGCTCCCTACGGCAGCACCTGCCTGGAGTTTGCATGTTCTCCCTGTGCCTGCATGGGTTTCCCCCGGGTATTCCGGTTTCCTCCCACACTCCAAAGACATGCTGGTAGGTTAATTGGATCCTGTCTAAATTGTCCCTAGTATGTGTATGTATGAATGTAAGTTAGGGCCCTTAGACTGTGTGCCCCTTGAGGGTTAGGGACTGATGTGAATGTACAATATATATGTAAAGCGCTGCGTAAATAGATGGTGCTATACAAGTACCTGTAATATTTAAATGCAAGGCATGCATTTGCAAGGCATGTAAACGAGCAGAGTAACATACGTTAACACACATTGTTTTAATGCACCTAGCCAAATTGTTTTTGATCCATTTTGTTTTTTTTGCAGTTTATACGTTTTTAAACTTTTATAATTAGTGCAGAAATGTTTAAATTTCCCAACAGGTTCTATCGATAACTCAAGCATGGAAGTACTCTATATAGAGAGACTGCAGAGCGGAGACTATCTGCTTTCAGAATCTTTCTCTAACTGAAACTAGATAAGGCACCATCTATACAGGGCATTAGGAGGGAGATGTGTGGAAATAGGAGTCTGACTCACTGAGCTCTATAGTCACCAGACCTTTTTCAAGCAAAGCAAGATTTCCTAGGCAAATATGCCATCACCTGCTGGCAGGAAGTATAAACCTAAAATACATACAATATGTGCAGAATTTTAGATTTTACCTACTGAAACATATGTATTTATTTATTTTTTTATTTTACATTTTTGTTCCAAATATAAAACATTATAGCCATATTGGTTATGGTGAAAAAGAACTACAAGAATTAAAAAGCTCCCAACTATAATGCACGCATAGCACAGTAAAGCCTTTTTAAAAGAGAACGTATTCACATCTCATTCCATCTCATATCAGAAAAAGCCAAACTGTCCTGAAATGAGGAATAAAACTCTTGTTTTTAGGATATGTGATAGAATGAGAGATATGAATAGCTTAATTTACATGCTATGCACTGATTAGAGTGAAGGCTTTTTGATTTTGTTAGTCCCTTCTCATCATAGCCTGTATGGTTATACCAGCCTTCTGCAACCTTTTTAATATGGAGAAACCCTTGAAACTTTCTGGTCGCAGGCAACCCCTACTAATAATTATTATATCTACAGCTCAAATTAGTGTGGTAGTCACAGAGGAATACTTACATTTATGGTCATTAGAAAAATTCCCCTCTTACAGATGGTTAAAAACGATCATTGTTGTCAGTGCTTATTCATATGAGAGTCAGAAATTACTTATTGTTCAAGGAACCCTAAAAACCTCTGGAGGAACCCTAGGGTTCCACTGAACCCTGGTTGAAAATGGCTGGATTATACGGTCTTGCTGAGTCCTAAGCCCTACTCCATAGAGGTCATGGTTTCTGTACACTGCAATGATGATGGGCAAAAAGCCTAAAAAATATGTATGCAGTTTGAAATAAATTTCTCTATATTAGGCAATATTTGCATTTGAGGAATATACAGTATTGGATACAGCACTGGGATATACAGTATGATGGAAGGAGACTTGGGAATACCTTCTGTTTTATGGGAGCTTTGCTATGTTCTTAATATATTTACACAAAGACGTTGTATTCCTTCTTATTTTGCTCATTTGCGCATTGCTACCTTCAACAAATAGTTTTTTCCTTCAGTGAGGTATTATAATAGCCTGCCTGCCAGCCTGAGCCCTTTTCACAGGGGCATAAAAGCTTCACTTTCTACATCCTTTCTACTTGTAATCTCCAGAGTAAAAGTAATTGACTTTGTATTCCCGTGCTACATCGGGCCTTGTGTGCGTATCAAAGTGACAATACTAAGAATGGAACTCTTGTTATTTCCCAGCAGCTAGGAGACTTCAACCTGCCCTAATAATGACCATTGAAAATGTATTTTTTCTCTTCCAAGCAGAATAGCAGATGTCGGGGAAAATACAGTTTTATGGATATGTTCATACATAAGCCCTGCCTATTTATTAGTCTACTAATTCACTCTTGTTTTCACATATGTATCAGTCATACAACTACATTTTTTTGACAAACTAATTATGGATAATAATACATTTCTTCCAATATATGTTATTTGTATCCCCAAATGGCAATTGGAAACTCTTGTGGTCTTTTTTTTTTTTTTTTTTTTTTAATTAAAAGGATATCTTTTTTTCTCCACCTTCTGCCCTTTCCCGACACAGATCATATTTCCCCACAACCCAGCTCCTCTGAGATCTTCACTGCTTGGTTCAAGTACAGCCACACAAAAAAGAGTGAGACCCTAGCATTTGTAACCTATTGCTGGCACAAGGGTTCCACTCTGGTAAAATAAGGTAATGAGAAACATTTCAGTTTTCATTGAAAGCCAACAAGTCCCAGCATGTTTAGAAGATATTCTCCATTGACTTTTTATGCCCACTCTGGACTGGCCAACCTTGGACTGGAGAGGGGAGTTGTTAAGCCAAGGATTGTGGGAGATGTAGCCTCACTGAGTACAAACAGCACTTCAACCAAGTGGTATAGAAACTACAATCTCCAGGGAGCTATACAGACAGGGAAAAGGAGTGAAGGCGAATTCAGTAGGTGGCCCAAGGAGGATCAGGGTACTTGGCACCAGACCAGGGAAGGAAGCGTACGTCCAGGTGAGGGTACTGAATCTTCAGGCTCTCACCCACCAGTGCAGCCTAAGAATCTTCAGCTACAGCCATACAGAGTGGGTTCGCAGATCTCTATCTACATGCACAGCCATTCAGAGCAGGTTCGCCGGTCGTTATCTGCATCCACAGCCATACAAAGTGGGTTTGCCAAAGTTCAAGGCACTGATCCATGAGGGGCCCCTCTAACATTGGCACCTACAGCTAAAGTGCAGGATTGGTGAAAGGGTTGCCAACCCACCAAATACTCTACATCACAAAACCAAGCAAGACTCTAGTTAACACAGTTTGCCATCAAGGTTCCTTAGACACTATCAGATTTTTGCAGCATTCCACTGAGAAGTGACATATCTGTTGACATAACATCTGTCCTAGATTACTCCACTAGCTCAGATCTACTTAACTCTGCACTTGAACAGGGTTTAACCATAATGAAAATCCCAGCACCAAGTTCCATCTTCCAGAACTATTCATCAAGTCCTCACCCCTCTGAAGCCAGTTAGCATCATCATTAGTGCACCACCGTAAGAGCCTCAACCGTACTGGCAGAAATAACTATTTTCTTTTCCTCACTTTTTGGAGATATTTCTTACCTCCCTGCTTCAGTGTGTTTACACAGTCTTTAGGAATTTTTTCACTTGTTCCTAGCAAAGTCACTCCAGGGCTTAAGGCAGAATAGCCTCCGGGGGTTTATATTATCCATTTCTGGCTATCCTTATATTTACTTTAGGTGACTCGGTTACAGTTCAAACTGATTGGTAAAATCTGGGCCTATTTATATGTAGTGTTATTTCTTGCACAGAACCCTGGTATAGAAGTGCTCTGTGTAAGAATGTATGTCATCTTATCTTGGTCACCGATTTATTATCAATACATATAGTGTTTACGTAATCTGGTGTTGTTCATTCAATAGAGGGGATGTGTCAGAGTGGAAACGACAGAAGCCCACTATCTGAAGAAAAGAGACTAAGTCTCAGAGGTCTCACCAAACTGGTAGCTTCTAAGGGAGTGCGCTACACATGCATGCCAACCTTGTGGGAGAGCTTTCCACTGAAACAAAACAAGGCTGTGCAGCCATCAGGACCTGGATCACCTGCAGGTGGCACTGTGCTTCCCAGATCAGGAGGTTGCAGTTCCTGTGTCCACCAGCGAGTGTCTCCCAGCAGGCAAAAGATTCCAGTAATCAGTCTTCATCAGATACTGGGAGAGTATTTAGTTCCCCCCAGGTGCAGACTGACCATTCGGAAACTCGGGCACTGCCCGAGGGCCCGGGGTCAGTAAGGGGCCCCATGAAATGCCCCTGGTACCTTTCATAGGCTTTTTTGGGTGTGGTTTGAGTGTGGGCGAGCACACAGGGGCCCCATGATCCCCTATTGCCCGGGGACCCCATGAGTTGTCAGTCCGCCCCTGGTTCACCCTCTACTATTACACTTTGCTTCAGTGTTTTGCTTTGCTAATCAGATATTGCTTGCCATTTATCCTGCTCCTGATCTTGCCCTTGCCCTGCATCCTATACCCTGTTGCTTTATATCTGCTCCTCTCGTTCCTGATCCTAGCCCCGGTTCCTCCCTCCTCCTTGCATATCTGGTATTACCCTGTTTATTAGTGTTCCTCATTTTCGTACATATTGTATATAGCTATTTTGTTAGTAAGGCTTCCTATTACTTAGGTTGCTAGTTAGGCTTTTTTATAATATGGTTATGGTTCACTTTTATCTTCATGTTTGCGGTGTTTCCTGTTTGTTGGTGTTTGGATGGCTTTTGGTTTCATTGTCAATAAACCTTACTTGTAGCATAAATAGTCTGCTCTCAGTTTCTTAAGTGTAGCCACGCAGATTTTGCCACCCTTGCTGCTGCTCCCTGATAGAGGCATCTTGTAAGCCCATAATAAAGATCTTGGAGTGGCAGAGTTATCCTGTGGAAAAGTATAATTATGGGTTTCAAATAAGGATGGTGTTAAAAGAGATCACATCAGTGGCCATTCCATAAAAGATCAAAATCAAAAAGTAATGAGTGGATTTTAAAGGGCACAGCACACACAATAGTGAAATTACATAATCGCTTTTTTGAACATGTAAAAATATATATAAAAGAATCACAGGCTAGGAAACAATGGACTGTAATCCAATAGTCCATTCACTCTTTAGATATATCAGAAACCCCTGTACATAAAACAGTATGGGGAACTATATTTCAGTCCAGGGAATCTGGTCCTGATGTCCAATGAATTTAGAGACTAAAGCTCTTTTGAGGGACGACCCTGGAACAACACTCAGATACACCTGGGGTTATAAGGATATAGCCTGTGACAGGGACGGACTGACCATTTGAAAACAGGGCCACGGTCAGTAGGGGGCCCCATGAGATGCCCCTGGTACCTTTTTCATAGGCTTTTTTGAGTTTGGGCAAGGACACAGGGGCCCCATGATCCCCTATTGCCCGAGGGCCCCATGAGTTGTCAGTCCGCCCCTGGCCTGTGATGAGGTGTTAAAACAATTATGTACAGGATTCAGGTGCTAGATCAATCCAGAACCAGGAAGGAGTCAACAGGCAGAGCCAAACAACAACAGCAGAGATCCATACTGTTGTCATGTATAGGGGTTTCTGATATATCTAAAGTGTGAATGAGCCCTTTTGGGGCTATTGGTTTACAATTCACCATTTCCTAACCTAGGCTTCTTATATATATTTTTACATGTTCAATAAAACAATTATATAATTTTACAATTGTTTGTGCTGTGCCCTATAAAATCCCTGCCACCCATTACTTTTTGAAGTATAATTAAGGTTTGTTCACACTGGTGCACTTAATAACATGGTATGTGTTTTACAAAAACACATGTTGTGTTTTTTATGAGTCTTTAATGCATTGTGTTAAAACCCATATGTGTTTTAGATTCTTTTTGGATATGATTTTATGCTTGGTTACCTATTTAAAAAAAAAAAAAAAAAAAAAAGGACATGCACCCCCCAAAAAAGCACCCTCATAGCACTCCCAAAATATACACACCATATTTGCACTATGCCATACAATTATTTTTTAAATATTTTTTTACTTGCATTTCCTGTATTCTGTATTCTGCAAGTAGGCTATGGACTCTTTCTTTACTACATGAAGGGATTCAGGGGTTCTGGCCACAGATGCTGCTGATGTTCACTTAGACCCGGCAGTTGTGTCTGTGTAAGATGGGGAAACAGCTCTCATTGTTTGAATACTGCTTGTGTGGAGTAAATTAAATGTTTTGACTGACATTCTGCAGTTTAGCCACAACATGTCATTGTTTTTCTAACACAGCCTCAGACTGCATAGAGAGTTCTATATTCATGAAGAGGTGGGGTTTTCACACAGAGGAAAGCAGCCATGTTCTGGAGAATGGTGAATGGGGGGGGGGGGTCGTGTGAGCTGAGAATCTGATGACATCCAGGTGTGAGAGTACCCCTCAGTAACCAGAGATTGCTGCCAGGAATGCTGATGAGATTGCTGCCAGGAAGGCTGATGAGAGCAGAGGAACTAAGCAACATATACGGCAAGACCGCATGCTTGTTGGAGAGACATTCGTTCTGTTCAGAGTCACCAGCGGATAAAAAGCAGACCCGGGTCGGTAAGATCGTGCACGCACCTCATTTCAGAGACTGAGTCCACGCCTATAGTTAGTTAGGGTCTCTGTTTGTGTCAGGCCACAAGTGTTGTTACTGATTATTGGAAAGACTCCACAACTTAAAGTGACATTTCACATTGGAGAGCTGATAAAATCCTACAAACTCAAGCCAGTCTGGTGTTTTACTCAGAAGGAATGCTCAGGCACGTGCTACAGGACCAGTTATGGGAGGGGGAATACTGTAGATTTGTGTAAGATTGTAAGCTGTTGTGCTGCACCTCAGGCTAGCCCATACCATACACCCATACACTGATTCCTGCTCTTTTAGGGTAATAACAGGTAAGGTGTGGTAGCTTATTTGTGCCCGCCAGCAGGTAAATTACTTCACTTTCTGCCTTCATCCATCAGAAGGCGCCTTGCTGTGCAGCACAAGGGTCTCAGCCTTTGGGCTGGGTGTATGTAAATTTATTGTATGTCTCCAGCATTTGTGGTTGTGTTTATTTGCCACATCTAAGTAAAATTCTGTTGTGGCAAAACCTGGTGTTGGGGTTGCTTTCCTCGTTCGTGACTTCATTGTATCCTGGAGAGCCCACCCCGGTACATGGCTTACAACTTGGCATAGTTGGCAGGATACAGCGACCGTTATGGACGGGAATGCGGCAGGAGATCCCCCGGCGCCATTGGCACCGGTCCAGGACCCAGCTCAGGGTGCGCCGGTGCAAGGCCAAGTTGCCCCAACACCGCTGATACAGCTTGCCCCGGCCCTGTCCGTACCCGTAGGGTACATTCCCGTGGGGCGCTGTTGAGTCACCTGCCAAAATTTGACAGTAAAAATATGACATTTCAGGACTGGACTGATAGAGTGTGAAGTGCGGTTAGAATGTGTAAGCTGACATCCGAGCTGCGGGCAGGGGTTGCATTGGGGGCTGTAGAGGGTGACGTCAGACGGACAGTAATGGTAAGGCCCGAATCTGAGAGAGACACCCTAGAGAAAATCTTCTCCCTGCTGGAGAGAACCCAAGGGGGGCGTGCTAAAGTAGTGCAGCTGCGGAGCCACTTCTTCAACCGACCACAGCAGGAGGGCAAGACCATGATGCAGTACTCCAATGCTCTACAGAAGACGCTAAATGAAATACAGCGGCAAGATCCAGATGCCATGGGAGCTTTCCGGGAGGTGGACTGGCTACTACGAGACCAGTTCATAGTGGGGCTCTGCAACAAGTTCTTACAGGACAAATTGCAAAAGATGACCCGGACGGCGCCCAACATGACATTCTGCAGCATCTACTTAGCTGCCGTGGAGAGAGAGGAGGAGTGCATACCTGTGGTGGCAAGAATAGTGAGTAGTACCCATGCTACAAGAGGTCAGTCTGCATCTGAAGACTCAGAACCCTTAAAGGATGTGGTCCAGGCCCTGCGGACAGAATTAAGAGAACTTCGGCTGGAAGTGTCCCAGATGAAGGCAGAATCTCCCCGGTCTCCGGAAATGACCTCAGCACCTCGCGCCACTCCACTCAGGATAACTCAGCTGCGGGGGCACATAAAAAAGGGACCGCTGTGTTGGGCTTGTTAACAGTACAGCCACATGGCCAGAGAGTGCCCAGAACAGATGAAGTCCGAGCCGACGTTAAACTTCGCTGGGCGTCCTGCGGCGGTATACCAGAAGCTAAGCCCTAAGCATGATGAACATGACCTATATGCCAGCAGCCCCGTTATGGAAGCCGAGCTGGAAGGCCAGAAGGTACGCTGCCTAGTTGATACAGGGTCAGAGTGCACCCTTATGCCTCTGGAGTTCTTCGAAAGACACTTTGGACATATGATGGAGCCGGAAGACGGGAGCGTCATCAAGCTGACGGCTGCCAATAACAGAGAGATGGACGTCCGAGGAATAGTCTGGATGCGGGTCCGGCTGTGTGGGCAAGACATCGACAAGAAGGGGGTCGTGCTGGTGGATCATTTGTCCCGGAGAGGGATGGACGTGACACTAGGTATGAACGTGCTAAGGGACCTAGACCACCAACTTTATGCCAAAGCAGGGCCGAGGTATTGGCAATGGGCCACCACACACCGGCCAACCCAGAAGGTTCTACAGCAGATGGTGAGGAGCTGTAGTCTGCGAAAGGGCGACATGTCCAGTCGACCCATTGGACACGTGAAGATCCCGCCTCGACATGAGCAAATATGGATGCTGTCGGTTGGGGCTGGATGATGATTGAATGGACTGGAGGTCCTGACTGAGCCCGCTTACCAAGAAGAAATGCAGACTCATCCACTGGTAGCCCGGGCCCTCGCTATTGTGAAGGATGGATGTGTGCTTGTACGCTGCCTCAACGTTGAAGACTGTGAGTTAACCGTCCCTGTGAATACCTTGCTGGCCGAAGTTTATGTGTCCGTAGGGGATATTCCTTGACAGAGGAGCTTCACGCTACGGGCAGATAGAAGATCAGCCTGGACCTATGCTGTAGAGGTCCATCAAAGGGATACCCCAACAGCAGAGTGGAACAGTCGAGTGATCATGGTCCGGATGGGGGTGGACTGCAAGATCCTGACTCTAGGACAACAGAAGTTGCTGGAAGACACCCTTTGGGAGTTTCAGGAGGCCTTCTTGAGACATGATGAGGACTTCGGGTGTGCCGCCACCATCGAACACGAAATCCCCACCGGCAATGCTGCACCGATCAGGGAACGTTACCGGCAAATCCTGCCTAAAATGTACCAGAAGGTGAAGGATATGGTGGCCAGCATGTTGGAAAACCAGGTGATCCAGGAGAGTCAAAGTCCTTGGGCTGCTCCAGTAGTCTTGGTGTGGAAGGAAGATGGGAGTCTCCGTTTCTGCATGGATTATCGGAAGCTGAATGCCCAGACCGTCCGGGATGCCCACCCCCTTCTGCGGATTGAGGAGTCGTTGTCTGCCCTGAGTAATGCGAAGTTCTTCTCGACTCTTGATCTGGCCAGTGGGTATTGGCAGGTACCGGTGGCCAAGAAAGACAAAGCGAAGACGACCTTCATCCTACCTATGGGTCTCTACGAGTTCAACCGGATGCCATTCAGCCTGTCCAATGCCCCAGGAACATGCCAGCGGTTGATGGAGCACTGTCTGGGAGATCTCAACTTTGAGTTGGTATTGATATACCTGGACGACGTAGTAGTGTTTGGGGCCTCTTTTGAGGATCACCTCCAGAAACTGCCACAGGTCTTAGGAGGGCTGCGAGACCATGGGCTCAAAATCAAGCCCAAGAAGTGCCAACTGTTTCGACAGCAGATAGAGTATTTGGGACATTTGGTCACTCAGGAGGGGGTAAAGCCAACCCCCGAAAAGGTGGAGGCCGTCCAGAAGTGGCCCCAGCCGAGTACACTACGTGAGGTGCGGGCGTTCATTGAACTGGCCGGCTACTACAGGAGGTTTATACCCAAGCTTGCTCATTTGGTGGGCTCGTTAAATGAGTTATTAAGGGGAACTGCAGGGGACCCGAAGAATTGTCCCATCGAGTGGGGACCCCGACAACAAAGGGCCTTTGAAGCAGTGAAGGGGGCGCTGATTAGTGCCTCGATTCTGGCTTTTGCGCGGTTCGACACTCCATTCCTGCTGTACACTGACGGAAGTCTACATGGTCTGGGGGCTGTGTTATCCCAAGTCCAGGATGGACGTGAGAGAGTCATTGCCTATGGCAGCCAGGCTCTGAGGGAGTCAGAGCGCAACCCTGACAACTAAAGCTCCTTTAAATTGGAACAACTGGCACTGGTGTGGCCCATGACTGAAAAGTTTGCGGAGTACCTGACCGGTGCAGAGGTGACCGTGATGACAGACAACAACCCGCTACCACATCTAGAAAATGCCAAACACATTGCACTTGAGCAGAGGTGGTTGGCTCGCCTTTCTAAGTACCAATACCGCATCAAGTTACAGTCAGGTAGGGAGAACGGCACTCTCCCGAGTCCCTGTAGGGTTGTCGGCTCAGAGTGCCGATGAGGAGCTAGAGGACACTGAAACTCCTGACCTTGGTCGATTACCCATGTTCCAGGACGTGGCACATTCAAGTGGGGTGGCGTCCGGGAGGCCAATGGTGCTGGGAAAGATGTTGGCTGATTGGGAGAGGGTCCAGGATAGCTGCCCGGACCTGTTGAAAGTGAAAGAATGGGTCCGGACCAAGATCTGGCCTCGGTCAGAAGAGCGGGCTCGCCTGACTCCCAAGGGCCAAAAGTTGTTGAGGCAGTGGGATAAGCTAACTGTTACCCAGGGCCTCCTGTGTCGGACCATATACTGTACTTGCAGTTAGAGTTGCAGTACCGGCACCAGATTGTCATCCCCATGTCATTGGGACCGGAGGCTGCCCGGGAGGCCATGAGAGGGGTGCCCATTTTGGGAGTGATAAAACGTTCAAGTGGCTCCAACGGCTCGTGTACTGTCCAGATTTGGCAGACATGGTGGCCAAGGCATGTCTTAAGTGTCGAGTAAGAGTACTGAACAGCGGGCTCCTGTCCAGGCCATCCAGACATCAGCACCCCCAGAGCTCCTTATGATCGATTATGTACAGATTGGGTATTCTACCTCGGGACACTCGTACTGTCTAGTCATGACAGATCATTTCACAAAGTATGCGGTGGCTGTGCCCACCAGAGACCAGACGGCAGAGTCGGCCGCTGAAGCGGTCTGCAAACACTTTATCCAGGTGTTCGGGTGTCCACAGAGAATACATTCGGACCAGGAGGCATGTTTTCAGGGTACTCTAATGAATGAGTTGTACCAACTGTATGGGATCAAACGTTCCCGCACCACCCCGTATCACCCCCAGGGAAACGGGGCGTGCGAGCGGTTCAACCGCACCTTGCTCCAGATGTTGCGGACTCTGGAGGACCGCCAAAAAGCTTGGTGGCCCGAATACCTACCTGAACTGATGTGGGCCTATAATAACAGGGTACACAGTACCACCGGATACTCCCGACATATGCTCATGTTTGGGAGAGCCGGACGGGAGATTGAAGATCTCCACATGCCCGATCCGATGGAGCCACCACCAAGAAATACTACCGCATGGGCGCAAGAGCACCGCCGCCGGCTGAGAGCAATCCACAAGGTTGTGGGGGAGCGCCTTAGACAAGTGGTATACCCCAATCCAAGACCAGTGCAGAAGGAGGGGTATGCCCCGGGTGATCGAGTGATAGTCAAAGCCAAGCGGCCGTCTGGAAAGTTGGATGGGTGGTGGGAGGCTGTCCCATACACGGTGAAGAGGAGGGTAGACCCTGCCATCCCGGTCTATGAGGTAGAGCCAATAGGGACAGGGGGGCCCTCACGAAACACCGTAACATGTTGAGGCGTTGTAATTTTGATGAACCAGTGTGCGTGGAGGGGATGGCTCCTCCTGCTCAGAGTACAGAGGAAATTCCCTTAGAGGAGGGGGAGGAATGGTGGGTTGTCCCTGCCCCGGTACCCACAGAGGCTCCAACCATAGCAAGTTTGCCACTGAAGGAAAGTGTTGAGTGGTCAGCAGCTCCTCTCCCATTAAATGTGCCTGATGTCCCCAGTGCTTCTGAGTCTGTCACTCTACAAAGGTCAACAAGGCCCAATGCTGGTGTGCCCCCACAGCATTATGCCCAGAATGAGTTTGTATGAGGAGGGTTGCCGAGGACGACAACCTCTAGTGGGGTGGCATGTGAGATGGGGAAACAGCTCTCATTGTTTGAATACTGCTTGTGTGGAGTAAATTAAATGTTTTGACTGACATTCTGCAGTTTAGCCACAACATGTCACTGTTTTTCTAACACAGCCTCAGACTGCATAGAGAGTTCTATATTCATGAAGAGGTGGGATTTTCACACAGAGGAGAGAGAGAAGCCATGTTCTGGAGAATGGTGAATGAGGGGGGCCATGTGAACTGAGAATCTGATGACATCCAGGTGTGAGAGCACCCCTCAGTAACCAGAGATTGCTGCCAGGAATGCTGATGAGATTACTGCCAGAAAGGCTGATGAGAGCAGAGGAACTAAGCAACATATACGGCAAGACTGCATGCTTGTTGGAGAGGCATTTGTTCTGTTCAGAGTCACCAGCGGATGCAAAGCAGACCTGGGTCGGTAAGATTGTGCACGCACCTCATTCCAGTGTTGGCGCCTTGAGACTGAGTCCAGGCCTATAGTTAGTTAGTTAGGGTCTCTGTTTGTGTCAGGCCACAAGTGTTGTTACTGATTATTGGAAGGACTCCACAACTTAAAGTGACATTTCACATTGGAGAGCTGATAACATCCCACAAACTCAAGCCAGGCTGGCGTTTTACTCAGAAGGAATACTCAGGCAAGTGCTACAGGACCAGTTATGGGAGGGGGAATACTGAAGATTTGTGTAAGATTGTAAGCTGTTGTGCTGCACCGCAGGCTAGCCCATACCGTACACCCATACACTGATTCCTGCTCTTTTAGGGTAATAACAGGTAAGGTGTGGCAGCTTAGTTGTGCCCGCCAGTAGGTAAATTACTACACCTTCTACCTTCATCCATCAGAAGGCGCCATGCTGTGCAGCACAAGGGTCTCAGCCTTTGGGCTGGGTGTATGTAAATTTATTGTATGTTTCCAGCATTTGTGGTTGTGCTTATTTGCCACATCTAAGTAAAATTCTGTTGTGGCAAAAGCTGGTGTTGGGGTTGCTTTCCTCGTTCGTGACTTCACTGTATCCTGGGGAGCCCACCCCGTACATGGCTTACATCTGTATCAGTGGCAGATTGATATCCCTGCTGTGCACAGGCACTAGGTTATAAGAGCACTGTCACATGACACCTTTGCCGTGCAAAGGGAAGGAAGCAGCTGGAAGACACCCAGCCCCCAGAAGAAAGTATGTGTGCATGAAAGCAGCGGTGCCCAGTGCTCTCTCTCAATAGCACCAGGCACAGAAGTTTCCGGATATAGAGCCACTGCAGCTGAGCTGGGACAAGGGGGGGGGGTCCTGTAACAGTTCCAAGAGGGAGGTTGTCTTTATCCTCTCACCACGACACTAGGCAGGCACTGCAGTGCACTACATACTTCCCCCACTGCATACTAACCTCACCAAATGCACTGCATACTGCATTACTGCCCTCACTGCATACTGCATCACTCCCCACACTGCATATTGCCCCACTGCATACTGCCCCACTACATACTGCTCACTGCACTACATACTGCTCACTGCCTCCACTGTATGCTGCTCACACTACATACTGCTCACTGCCCCCACTGCATACTGCCTCACTGTCTCCACTGCATACAGTCCCACTGTAGTGGGGCTATATGCAGTGGGGGCAGTGAGCAGTATGTATACTGTTCACTGCACCAACTGTATACTGCTCCACTATATACTGCTTACTACACCCACTACATACTGCTTCCACTATACACTGCTCACTGCCCTCACCGCATACTGCTTCTACTTCATATTGCATCACTGCCCTCACTTCATACTGCCCCCACTGCATACTGCTCACTGCCCCACCACATATTGCTTACGTCCCCCATTGCATACTGCCCCACTACATATTGCTCACTGCCCCCACTGCATACTGCCCCACTACATACTGCTCACTGCCACTACTGCACACTGCATACTGCTCACTGCCCCATTGTATACTGCCTCATTACATACTGCCCTCCCTACCCTCACTGCATCACTGCTCCCACTGCATACTACTCACTGCCCCTACTGCATAGTGCCCCACTACATACTGCTCACTGCCCCACTACATACTGTCACAGCCCCACTACATATTGCTCACTGTTCCCACTGCATACTGCTCACTGACCCCACTGCATACTGCCACACTACATTCTGCACACTGCCCCCACTACATACTGCCGCAGCCCCACTATATACTACTCACCATGCAATCAATAAAATATGTACTACATATTGTGCTCTTTGTTTCTATAATCTTTGTTTATATAATCACCACGTGTAGATACCCATCCACTAACTAATATGCTCTCACCTTTTTGATAGACCTCACAACAAGAATGTATGCTTATTTTTTGTGTTTTCATTTTAGGTGTGGATTGTTATATATATATATTTTTTTTTTATACTGTATATATGAGTTAAACGCATATATTTTATGCATGATTCCATGTTTTGATATATACACATGATACACGTATGTCCACTGTACGAAATGTATTATTAGATTTAGTTTTACATTTTTTTTTATGTTTTGTAGTTATGGGTGTGGATTGATTCAGATACATGGTAAAGAATTAAATGCATATATCTTACACATGCGTCTATGTTTTGACATATACGCATATGATACATGCATGTCCACTGTACATCATACCTTATTATAATATTCAGTTTAGTATTGTTCTAGATATATTGTGATGACATGAACGCATACAGTATGTTATACGCATGTTTCATGTTTGAACAAACGCATAGGATGTACGCATGTCCACCTAATTCACTTTATTATATGATTTTATGTGATATTACACAGCACATGAGAATTTATTACTAGGGAGGTTTAAAGGTATATTGAACCCTAATTTTTCTTTATCCTTTCCTGCAGATGTCAACACTTTGTGCTTTGCTTGTCAATATTGTCAAGCTTTGATTTCTTCAAGTTTAGACCGCTTTCATGTCACTGCCCCCACCTTCAAATTTGTATGCGATTCCATCGCCTTGTATGGTCCTATGGGAACAGCCGACACATGTATGCTCCTGGGAGATGACTGCAGGTCAATGTGAGGATGCTGCCTATGCAGATATATGTAGACAGCCGAAAAGACCAATACAGACCAAATGCCTCCATTCCTCCTCCCACTACCTTAGGAGCAGATCTGATGCTTCTACTAGGCAAACTAGGTGGCCACCTAGGGGGCACTGCCACCTAGGGGTGCCTGGGCACAGCACAGGCCACAACTCTCTCTGTGTGGGACGACACCACCTCATAAATGATCCTCCAGCTGAGGGGAGGAAGAAAGCACAGAGGAAGATGTTGGGTATCTGGTGCCAGTGCAGCAGCTGAGCCATTGCTCCTTCCAGTGTTCCTCTCAGACTCAGCCCCTTACTGGAAGTCGGTTGGTGGCTGCTGATCACTGTGAAATTCCAGCCCTTCTCCTCCCATTCTTCATGGGAGATGGAGCTGCACCTGCGGAGGAAGGTATTGTCTGACTCTGATGTCTCGTGTCTGTGTGACTGTGACCCGGCCAGCAATCCATCACATGTGCAATGTGTCAGTGAGTGGTGAAATCATCATGATCCAAAAGCCTGCTTTTCTAGTGCCTGCTGGGCCTGCTGATCTGTGTCAGTGTTAGTGGTGTGTTGTGTCAGATCGGTCACTGTGTGGGATCGCTCAGTTCAGGAGTGCTGTGTGTGGGCTGGGCTGCCTGTTGTCACAGTGTTTTATCTCCCCCAATTGCATGGGGAATTCCAGCCTGGGATCTGTCAAAGTGTGGATCCATCATCCTCCATTCACTGCAACTGTCACCCTGCCACTGCCAGCCACAGATACAGTGCTGGTGCCATCTAATGGCACCTATTTTTGCAAATTAAAAGAAATTTAGCAGTTTCATGTTTTGATGATTTAACACTTTTTACTGTTTTTACAAAAATGTATTTTTGGGGGGGCAGAAGTAGGTGGTCTTGCCTAGGGTGCAAAATAGTCTAGCACTGGCCTTTAACTGCAGACTGTCAGCTTTAATTTGAGGGTATTTACATCCAAATCAGGTGAACGGTGTAGGAATTACAACAGTTTGCATATGTGCCTCCCACTTGTTAAGGGACCAAATGTAATGGGACAGAATAATAATCATAAATCAAACTTTCACTTTTTAATACTTGGTTGCAAATCCTTTGCAGTCAATTACAGCCTGAAGTCTGGAACGCATAGACATCACCACACACTGGGTTTCATCCCTGGTGATACTCTGCCAGGCCTCTACTGCAACTGTCTTCAGTTCCTGCTTGTTCTTGGGGCATTTTCCCTTCAGTTTTGTCTTCAGCAAGTGAAATGCATGCTCAATCGGATTCAGGTCAGGTGATTGACTTGGCCATTGCATAACATTCCACTTCTTTCCCTTAAAAAACTCTTTGTTTGCTTTTGCAGTATGCTTTTGCAGTAAGCATGTAACATTTGAACAATCTTTACCTGCATAAGACATAAATGGTCCTGTTACTAGGACACGGGCAACTTCTCATAGAAGCAGCCTGGTGTCCTCTGTTGCTAGGATGCAGATGGCTTCTCTAGGAAGCTTGCTAGTGTCCTCCATTGCTAACACCTGTGTACCTATTGCTGCCTAGCGTCCTCTGTTGGCAGGACCCGTGTTTTCTCAAGGAAGCTACCTAGCATCCTTCATTGCTAGGATGCAGCCAGCTTCTTGAAGAACATGCATACGGCTTAAAATATGGTCCATATGCAGGAACGTATCCTAGTTTTTTTTTTTCTGAACACAGTGCAGGTTTATAGATCCTTATGCAGCCGTGTGCATGAACCCATAGAAAATAATACACTTGTATTTAGATCCATTAAAAAAAAATGATAATGCAGCATTTTTAGTGTTCATGTGCATGAGCCCGAATTGTAACATGCTAATTTGACCTACATATAGTTTTTTAGTCTTAAGCTTTCAGTACTGCTAAAATGGGTTGTGGGCATGGGCTTCATTGACCAGGTATTGAGGTTGTTTGCAACTAGCTAGAACCTTTTTTGCCACACTGTACATGGTTCCTCTGATGACACAGTGAGATACTATATTGAATGGCTCTTAACCGTTCCTATGGAAATACTGCTGTCTAAGGGACACTATGACAAGCCTTAGTTACACACTTGAAAGCACACACACCCAAAAGCAGCAGCACCTTAGATACACAACTTGTCAGAGATATGGGTTTTTTAATACATATTTGCTTTGAGCCATCTAATGATCTTAATAGATTTACAGTGCTTGTAGCCCTTAATGGACACATCCTCCATTTCATACAAGATTTATTTTTCAGATAAATTCAAATGAATTTATTTAATATAGTTAATAAAAATGCTAGCATGAAATACCAATGGAAATACCATTGCTTTACTTATATCTGGTAGTTCATTGATTGAGCAGCTAATTTTCCAATATTTAATTTACTGGTAATGTTCAGAGACCATGATAATGTTGCACATAAAAATTTCATATTGTACATCAACATTTCTCATAACTGACTGCTACTCAATTATTTGACAAATGCAATTAACTGCACCATTAAGAAAGCTATATCCTAAAGTTCTCAAAACATAAAAACGTCATTATGTTCACCGCCACTAAATGTCATATCTAACATTTTCCACAGAAAACCTTGGAGTGCTAATTAAGTGGAGCTTGTAGGGGAAAAAAGGAAATGCACCACAGATAGAGCATGTTACAATATCATATAACAGAGAAATCTGGGATATGAACCATCAGCTTAGGCTGCATGGCTCATCCACTTGTTGATGGCTCTTTCAGCAGTCTTGTTCCTGCTGTTAGTGTTTTAATTTTTTTTTTTTTAACTTCAGGCTGGGGGCAAACATTAGTAAACCCTATGGATGGCAGATCTCACAGAAAAAGCTCTCACAAGGTACATTAATCCAGCCAATTCAACTCACTGGGATATTATAACTAAAATATCACATCTCAGTGGACTTAGAAATTAAAGAGGAATTTCACCCTTATCCTTAAAATTGTAACAAAGGCACCTGTAAAAATGTTTAGTAATGGCACTCTATAAATACATATACATAGTTTCAGCCTTTTTATTATTTCCAAATCATAGTTTTCTTTTCCTCCCCATTTTCTCCCAAAGGCCATTACTAAGGACAGATTAATTCATCTCCCTTCACTTTCCTCAATTCTGCCTAGAACTCTAGGTTTTCTTCCTGGAGCATGTGACAGGAACTTCCCAGGATGCATCTATGCGGCACGGGTTACATCACTAGTTCCTCTTTCAACCAGAAATAAGAAAAACAGTAACGAAGTAAAAGAATACTGGCACACACAGTACTGGCATAGCTCGGTTTACGAATTTAATGCGTTCTCTGGGACGTTTCGTATTGCGAAAAATTTGTACACTGAAACACGGTTTCCCATTGGAATGCATTGAAAACCAATTAATCCATTCCAGAGGTCAGAAAAAAGTAAAAAAAAAAGTCTTTTATTTGTTCAAAACTCTTTATGAAGTGCACTTTAAAGGCATAAATACTGTACCGGAACAGGATTAAAAATTTCCAGAATGGCTCCAAAACTCTAGGCAAAAACCGCTCCAACACCTCCACATTCAATGCCACATGCTACCCACACACTCCAGCATGCACAGGGCCAGCGCTATAAACCTCCCATGCGCAATTCATCCCGGGGAAACTTGCTTCGTATTGCGAAAAAATTTGTAAATGGATTGAAAGCTAATTAATCCATTCCGAAGGTCAGAAAAAAGTCTTATCTGTTGAAAACCCTTTATAAAGTGCACTTTAAAGGCACGAGGCCAGTGCTATAAGCCTACCAGGCGCAATGCATCCTGGAGAAACTTTGTATTGCGAAAAACAATTTGTAAACCGAGGTATTATTTTCAATGGATTTTCATTTGAAAACCAAAAATTACATTAATCAAGGAGTTCGTAAACCGATGTACGCCCAGGGGCGGACTGACCATTTGGAAACTCGGGCAGTGCCCGAGGGCTGGGGTGAGTAGGGGGCCTCATGAGATACCCCTGGTACCTTTTTCATAGGATTTTTGAGTTTGGGCAAGGACACAGGGGCCCCATGATCCCCTATTGCCCGGGGGCCCCATGAGTTGTCAGTCCGCCCCTGGGTACACCTGTACTGATATATGAACATCAGATATTCCTGACCTAAAAAGTGGACTGTATAGCAGATAAGATTATTTGCACATACGCTGGCACAAATTCTTCTAGCTTTTTTAATGAAGGGAAAGTGGTGTACACGTTTATATGCCTGTATTTGCACATACAAATACTTGTCAGTTGGCAGCAATGCAGATATTTGCATTTTATTTTTTTTTATACTGATTTATATGCAATGCAACTTTATGCGCTTGTGTGTACATGCCTATTTAAAACAATGAACTGTATTTAGAACAGTAGAAAACAAAATCTGAAATGTGGCATTCTTATTTTTCCATGTGCATGAGGCCAAAGCATAAAATGTCTGTTTATTGAATGTAAGATGATTTCATATCAGCATGCAGAGCTGTAAGTTGATTTGATTTTTAGTTAAAGGTAGGAAAGGTCCACTTTAAGGGATTGTATAGTCTTTTCTATTTTTTGTTATACTTCTGTAAAAGAGATAATTGGATCAGTGTATAATTTGCAATGCTATATGTACTTAGAGGGAATAGGGGGGATAGGTTTACTTAGCTTTACAAATACAAAACCGGTTTCCTGCTTTACATTGACACAGGACATTTGTGCTTCACTGCTTCCTCACAATGTAAATCTATCTGTAATCTAAGCTGGCTCACTGAAAACCAAACACTCCACATGCGGCTGAATTCTGCTCTGTATTCAGTAATACATCATTAGATGTCTTTTTTTTATACACGTTGTGCAGTACAAGCCAACCCATCAGGTGCTGAGCAGTTATAAAACAAAAAAGATAGGGTGTCAGTACAGACATGACAGGGTTCCTGAAGATTCATGAGTTTTGATTTCACAAAACATTACTTGCAGCATACTTGTGTCTCATCACTGACTCTCAAAGTGCTTGAGCCAAGGACAATCAAACAGCTAGCATTTTCAAAAAGTCATAAACAGCCATCTACTTTTTCTCCTCAGTGAAGTTCCTTCAGGGTAGACTGATTTCCCTCGGTGGGAAGCTGCCTGCTTTTGCTCTATTTGTTTTTGAAAATGCATGCTGCAGGGCAACACAGTGGCTTAGTGGTTATGTCAGGAATGGACTCGCCAATAGTGTTGGGACTCACCTGCCTTGTGGTTTGCAGTACCAGGACTGGCCAGCGGGTGCTCTCAGCATCCAGAGGCTCACTTCTGCAGTCAGCCAAAACACCTGAGGCTGATTGCAGGAGGTGCATATAAGGAATGGCCAGACTTGCAAGCAGGGCCTTGGTGTATGTTTTCCCAAGAGCCACTGTACCTGCATCCTGTCGGCTTCCTGTCTGATCCTGCTTTATCTCTGACTCTGATTGTACTCCGCCTGTCCTGACCTCTGCTATTCCTGACCACTCTTCAGTCTGCTCCTTTGGTACCTTGTCTGCCTGATTGTTCCTGACCCGGCCCGTCCGACTACGCTTATTATTGTTCTTTTGTTATCTGTTGGGGGTTTTGGTTTGGTTTGTTTTCACTGTGTTTATGTTTAGTCTTGCACTGCATTTATGTATTGTTTAGTCTTAAATAAATGATATTGTTTATACTATATCTGAAGCCTGCGTTTCCCTGTGTCAGTCCATACACCTCTGGTCATACCCGGGGCCCTGACAGGTTAGCACTTCTGCTTCTGGTTCAGATTCTGGTCAGGACACTATCTGCATATCTCATATCCTCCTTTTTCTTGCACAGGTTTCTTCCCACACTCCAAAAAAAATTTAATGGGTTATTAGCTCCTGTCTAAATTGGCCCCAGTATGTGTGGATGCACATGTATGTATGCAAAATAAGGACCTTAGAGTGTAAGCTCCTTTAGCGCAGAGACAGATGTGACTACACAATATGTAAAGCACAACATAAATTGTTGGAGCTATAGAAACAGCAGTAATAAACACTATGGTATGCTGCTGTCTCTTAATTGCCACTTTTCTATAAGAGCAGTCTTTTTTTGTTTAAGTTAATTGCAGACTGTAAGCCCGGGTTCACACTGATGTGGTGCGGAGTTTGCAACGGTTTCAGTGCAAATTCTTCACCACATCATAATTGCACCCTGTTCATGTGAACCGCTGCATGTGTGTATGTTAACTAACCCCAAAATCGGTTTGCGATGTGCAGAATCGGATCGCATGGATGTGAATACCCATGTGATCAGATTCTAGTGTGGACAAAAAAAAGGGTCCTGCACCTTTTCGGTTCAGATGCGTTGCAATTTGAGCCATACAAAATGTACCTCACAGAATTTGCATGTGATGTGCACAGGAATGTGGTGCAGTTCCTGTGCCAATCACATGCACTATGCCGCTCTGCAGAAGTGTGAACATGGGCTACACACTCCCCCCAAAAAACTTAATCATTGTACACAAGATGTGTGTAACACATCCAGTCTCTCTGCCCTGCTTCTGGGTTCCCCCCTCCCAGTATACTGCAATTGTCAGCTGGTATTAATCAAAGCCGGTATCACAGTATACTCGGAAATGAAGTCGGTAGCTCTAGATGTCAAAAAAGCAGTCTGAATCAGTGTTTAAAAACTACATTGCTCCAAACACTACAAATATACAAGGTAACATTGTTACATTTGTATCTTTCTGTTCATTCATCTGTAGATCAAAAGTATGTATTTAGATCTGCAGATGAAGTCAGTTAAAGGATACGTTTACCTTTTAGACAAAAACAACAAATGCACATTTTTTGCAGGTAAAAAAATGTGCATTTATTATTTTTGTCTACAGGAGCCTGGAAAGCATTGCTCCAGCGATCAGTAGATCGCCGATGCCATGCAGGTCTCCTGCAGACTTGTCAGAATATCTGCTTCCTGTATGGGATATATGAGCAAGCAGATATACTGACAGGAAGCTTCAATGAACTACCATGGCACTCCACAGCGCTGTTCTAGTTCATTGAAAACTACAAGCCCACAGCCACTAAGGCTGTCGGGACTTGCATAGTTACATAGTTAGTCTGGCTGAAAAAAGACAAAAGTCCATCCAGTTCAACCACAGAAAAAAAAAATAAAAGTTATAATCCTATACCCACAGTTGATCCAGAGGAAGGCAAAAAAATCTCCAGCAAAACACGATCCACTTTGCTCCTGCTGTGAAAAAAATCCTTCCTGATCCCCCAAGAGGCAATCGGATGTTCCCTGGATCAACTTTACCTATAAATGTTACTATCCAGTTATATTCTGTCTATTTAAGAAACAATCCAGGCCTTTTTTGAAGCAATACAGTAAGCTGGCCAGAACCAACTCTTGAGGGAGTCTATTCCACATTTTCACATCTCTCACTGTGAAGAAACGTTTCCGTGTTTGGAGATTAAATTTCTTTTCCTCCAGACGTAAAGAGTGCCCCCTTGTCCTCTGTGATGACCTCAATAAGACCCGAAATAAGAAAACAACTGCTACAAAAGTGACTGCTGAGCTCAATCGCAGTCCAGGGAAGACAGCGGAAGCAAAATAATGAAAAAAAATGACAAATTATTGTTGTCTCTGCGCTACCCAGTGATCGACTGATTAACACAAGCAAAAACAAAAAAGAAGGTTGAATAGCTCTACACCAAGTTCACTATATGAACCACTGATGTATTTATACATGTTGATCATATCCCCCCTTAATCTCCTCTTCTCAAGAGAGAATACATTCAGTTCCTCTAATCTTTCCTCATAGCTGAGCTCCTCCATGCCTCTTATCAGTTGTGTTGGCCTTCTCTGTACTTTCTCAAGTTCCCCAATGTTCTTTTTGTGAATTGGTGCCCAAAACTGAACTGCATATTCCAAATGAGGTCTTAGTAATGATTTGTACAGGGGTAATATGATATCTCTCTCTCTCTGAAGTCTATACCTCTTTTAATACAAGAGAGGATTTTGCTCGCTTTAGAAACTGCAGCTTGGCATTGCATACCATTATTAAGCTTGTGATCTACCAGAACTCCCAGATCCTTCACCACCATTGATTCCCCCAGTTGTACCCCCCTAGTATGTATGATGCATGCATATTCTTAGCCCCCAAGTGCATAACCTAACATTTATCAACATTAAACCTCATTTGCCACATAGTTGCCCAATTAAACAGTGCATTGAGGTCAGCTTGTAAGTTGAAGACATCTTGTAAGGACGTTATTCCACTGCACAGCTTGTTGTCATCTGCAAAGACTGAAATGGAATTTTTAATCTCAGATCCTATATCATTTATAAATATATTAAAAAGTAAGGGTCCCAACACTGAACCCTGGGGTACACCACTGATGACCCCAGACCATTCAGAGTATGAATCATTAACCACTACTCTTTGAATACGATCTTTTAGCCAGTTTTCTATCCATTTACATACAGATTTTTCCAAGCCCATAGACTTTACCTTACACATTAGCTGTGTGTGGGGAACTGTGTCATACGCTTTTGCAAAATCCAAGTATACCACATCCACTGCCACCCCTCTGTCCAAGGTTTTGCTCACCCTCTCATAAAACAAAATCAGATTTGTTTGACAACTTCTGTCTTTCATGAATCCATGCTGTCTATTGCTTAAAATATTTTTTTCCAGGAAGAACTCATCTATGTGGTCTCGTATTAAACTCTCCAGTATCTTCCCAACTATAGAAGTTAAACTAACAGGTCTATAATTACTTGGTAAAGATTTTGATCCCTTTTTAAATATTGGCACTACATTGGCCTTACGCCAATCCAGTGGAACTATACCAGTTATTAATGAGTCCCTAAAAATAAGAAACAATGGCTTTGAAATGACAAAGCTCAATTCCTTAAGGACCCATGGGTATATGCCATCCGGTCCAGGTGCTTTATTCACCTTTATATTGTCTAAATATTTTTGGATCATATCAATTGTAAGCCAATGTGGATCATCTGGAGCTGTGTCAATACCATGCCCATTATGGACAAGAGCTCCCCAAGCTCCTTTGTATACACAGAGCTGAAGAAGGTATTAAATAAATTTGCCTACTCTTATTCCTCAGTCACCCACTCTAGATTATTTTGTAAAGGGCCTACATGCTCAGATCGAACCTTTTTACTATTTATATATTGTAGAATTTTTTGGGGTTGGTCCTGCTATCTTTTGCAATCTGTCGTTCATTTTAAATTTTTAAAGCCTTTATTTCCTTTTTTCATTATTATTATTATACAGTATTTATATAGTGCCAACAGTTTGCTCAGCGCTGCACATTACAATGGGAGACAGTACACGGGACAGTACAGTAACATTACAATTCAATACACGAGGGGTTTGAGGGCCCTGCTCCTTCGAGCTTACAATCTAGGAGGGAGGGGATAGTGGTACAGGAGGAAATAGCTGTGGGGGATGGAGTGGTAGATAGAGTGGAGGAGATTGGCAATTATCTGAGGGCGGGGTAGGCTTCCCTGAAGAGATGGGTTTTCAGGGTGCGCCTAAAGGTGAGGAGAGTAGATGATAGTCTGATGGATTGGGGTAGGGAGTTCCAGAGGATGGGGGAGGCCCTGGAGAAGTTCTGGAGATAGGCATGGGAAGAGGAGATCAGGGAACTAGAAAGTAGGAGGTCTTGTGAGGAGCGGAGAGTTTGTTTTGGGTGGTATTTGGATATCAGATCGGTGATGTAGTTTGAGGCAGTGTTATGAACAGCTTTGTACGTCAATGTTAGCATTTTGAATTTTATCCGTTGGGCAATCGGAAGCCAGTGGAGGGATTGGCAGAGGGGGGGTGGCGGATACGGAGTGGTTAGTAAGGTGGATGAGTCTGGCCGCAGTATTCAGGATAGACTGAAGCGGGGATAGCCTGTGGTGAGGTAAGCCGGTGAGGAGGGAGTTAGAGTAATCAAGTCGTGATATAATAAGGGAGTGAATGAATTGCTTAGTAGTTTACGGGGTTAGGAACGGACGTATTTTGGAAATGTTACGGAGGTGGAGTCTACATGAGTTTGTCAGCGATTGGACCTGGGGCTGGAAAGACAGATTGGAGTCTAGGATGACACCTAGTACTCTGGCTTGTGGGGTGGGACTGATGGTGGCGTTGTTGGTCGTGACGGAGAAGTCGGGGAGGGGGGCGCGGTCTGGGGGGAAACTAGGAGCTCAGTTTTGGAAAGGTTTAACTTGAGGAAGTGGAGTGACATCCAATCCGATATGTCGTTCAGTAGGCTCGTGATTCGGGCGGAGACTGAAGGGGTGAGGCGAGGGGTAGAGAGATTTGCGTGTCATCGACATAGAGATGGTAGTTGAAGCCATGAGAGATAGCCAAGTGAGGAGGTGTAGATGGAGAAGAGACGGGGCCCGAGGACAGAACTTTGAGGGACCCCAACAGAGAGGGGGAGTGAGGGGGAGGTGGCAGCGTTATAGGTAACACTGAAGGAGCGCTGTGATAGATAAGAAGAGAACCAGGAGAGAGCGGAGTCTCTGAGGCCAAGAGAGTGTAGTTTTTTGAGGAGGAGGAGGGGGTGGTCAACCATGTGGAAAGCTGTGGAGAGTTCGAGGAGTTGGGGCACTGAATAGTGGCCATTAGCTTTGTTGGTTAGCAGGTCATTGGTGAGTTTGAGTAGGGCAGTTTCGGTGGAGTGTAGGGGGCGGAAGCCAGACTGTAGGAGATCAAGGGGGTTGTTGTCGGTGCGGTGGGAACTCAGGCGATTATAGACTAAGCGCTCAAGGAGTTTGGATGTAAATGGCGGCAGGGAGATGGGTCTAAGGTTGTTCAGGTCGGTGGGATCCAGGGAGGGTTTTTTAAGTATGGGAGTGATGTGCGCGTACTTCAGAGGGGAGGGGAATGTGCCAGTAGAGAGGGAGAGATTAAAGATGTGAGTAAGGGAGCGTAGGATGGAGGAGGATTGTGATCATAGGAGTTGTGAGGGGACAGGGTCAAGGGGACAGGTGGTGAGGAGGGCTTCAGAGAAGACCTTAGTGACCTCTTCAGTGGTAGCAAGGTCGAAGGAATGGAGTGTTGAGGGGGTTTTAGTGTGAGGAATGTTAGGTGGGGTGGAGGTCTGGAAAGTGGCGAGGTCGAAGTAGAGGGGTGTTGAGGGGGTTTTCGTGTGAGGGATGCTAGGTGGGGTGGAAGTCTGAGCAGTAGCGATGTTCCTCCGAATTGCATCGATCTTGTTTTTGAAGTGGTTGGCAATCTCGTGGGCAGTGAGTGAGGTACTGGGTGGAGGTGGGGGTGGAGAGAGTAGAGAGTTAAAAGTAGAGAAGAGCCAGCGAGGACTGGAGGAGAGGGTACTGATGAAGGTCACAAAGTAGGCTTGTTTGGCAGCGTTGAGGGAGGAAGTGTAGGTGAGGAAGGCAGATTTATATCTGGTGAATGCTTGTTGGGATCTGGATTTGCGCCATAGTCACTCCAGTGCACAACTGCGTCGTTTGAAATTTTTGGTATGGTCAGTCTGCCAGGGTTATGGTGGTCGGGGTCTAATGCTTCGTGTGGTTAGGGGTGCTAACAAGTCTAGAGCGGCTGATAGCGAGTTGTTATAAACAGTAGTGGCCAGGTCAGGGCAGGACAAGGGAAGGATACTGTCATAAAGTTGGTCAGCCGCAGAGTGGAAGGGGGCAGGGTTCAAATTGTGGAGGTTTCGGCTGGTGATAGTTTGATGTTTGGAGGGGTAGGTGTTTGAGGACGAGGAGACAGAGAAAGTAATACGGTTGTGGTCAGAGAGAAGAAAAGGGGTGTTTGTGAGGTTGTTGGGAGTGCAGAGATGAGAAAAAACAAGGTCCAGGGTGTTCCCGTCGGAGTGGGTGGTGGACTGTATACACTGTGCGAGTGCAAAAGAAGAAGTTAAGTGGAGGAGTTGGGATGTAGCCGGGTTATTGATGTTGATAGGGATGTTGAAGTCTCCAAGGATGCTGGTGGGTAGCTCGGAGGAGAGAAAGAAGGGTAGCCAGGCGGAGAAGTCGTCGAGGAAGTGGGACACGGGTCCAGGAGGCCGATAGATTACTGCAATCCTCAGAGGGATTGGAGAGAATAGTCGGATGCAGTGGGCCTCAAAGGAGGAGAAGGATAGAGAGGGGGGGTTTGGGAGGACTTGGAAGGTGCTCAGCGGTGACAGGAGCATACCAACCCCACTACCTTTTCGACCGCTGGGTCTGGGTGAGTGGGTCCAGGTGAGACCTCCATGGGAGAGTGCTGCAGGGGAGGTACAGTCAGTGGCTTGGATCCAGGTTTCGGTGATCGCTAGGAGGTTGAAGGAGTGGGAGACAAAGAGGTCATGGATGGCGGTGAGTTTGTTGCAAACCGATTGGGCGTTCAGGAGTGCACATGGAAACAGTGGGTGGTTTTGGAGAACAGAGGGACAGGTATTAGATTGAGGGGGTTGCAGCAGTTCGTGGAAGTAGGATGTCCCCCATGGTTAGGAGAAGAAGAAGGGTGAGAAAGGTGGCATGGGAGCGGGACGTACAAGAGCGCGTAAGTCTACCAGTGGTGGCGTTCGGGTCAGTGGGAGAGTGGAGTATCAGGAGGAGGTGGTGAGAGCCGTAGTGGGGAGATGAAAGCATTGAGGATGCGATGTACAGTTGTTTGGGAGGAGAAGAGGGATATAGAGAAGAGATTTTGGGAACGGAGGAGAGGAGTATGAGGAGGAGGAGTAAAGGAGGCATTTTAGGAAGGTAAATGGAGTGGCAGACAAGTGTGGTGGAAACTTTGCTTGGTTGCAGATAGTCTAGCATGCAGTGGCGTATCTCATTGATGTATCTTCCTGTAGCTAGAGTTCTCGTGCTTAGGATCAGGATGGGCAGTGTTCAGGTCGATAAGTTGTGGCCAAGGGTAGTCAAGCTGCAAATTCCAGTTTGTGTAGGTCCCAGATTGAGGGATGAGGTTTGGCTTGAGGAGATGAGGGGTGGACGTCAGCAGTGGAAGTGTTTCCCAGGTGTTGGAGATGAGGTTTAGAAAAAGTTGTGAGGGGTGGGCATCAGCTGTGAGAGTTGGGAGTAGTAGGGGCTGGGGGATCACAGAATCAGCAGTCGGGCCTTCTCCCACACTGTACTCACAGGGGTCGTCAGATGGGCTTCAGGTCCAGGCAGGGTTGCGTCGTGGAAGGCGATGGTAGGCCTCACCAGGTTGAGATCATCCGTTGGGCTCAGCAGGTCCGGGCAGGGTTGCATCGTGGTAGGCGATGGTAGGCCTCGCCAGGCCGAGATCCTCTGTTGGGCTCAGCAGCGTGGAAATAAGCTCACTTCGGGTCACTCTTTCGGGTGTGGATGGGGATGTGCGGGTGGAGCTCCTTTAGGCCAGCTGCAGGTTCCCTTCAGGAGTCGGGGGGTAGGCCGCAGCAGGCCCTGCCAGGCCAGGTGCTGTGGTAGTGAGGTAGGCCTTGGCCTAGGTGGTGCTGGTCCCTTGCACCTTCGCACTGGTCTCGTGCTCCTTTGCGGTAGGATCCAGGAGACCACCGGTGCCCTCCCCCTGTCCTCAACTACCTGGGAGGTAGGGTTGTGAGGTGGGGGCTGAGTGGTGTGGTTGGCCTGGTGATCTATGTAGCTTTGGGCCCTGCTGGGATGGCGTGCGGCCTAGATGCAGGGGCCGAAGTGGGCTCTGCAGGCCAGGTGCCTGAGTTGCGGGCGGTGGGAGGCGACGGAGTTGTGGGCGGTAGGAGGTTTATATGGCTGCACTCCCTTTTGGCTTGTATCCTGGAGCCTGGACTATTATTGTGTATCTGCGGCTAGGCCCTGCAGGACGGGCGCTGCTGCAATGAGGCTCCGGCGGGGGGGGCAGCGGTGGAGCGGTGCGGAGGCTCGGGCGGCCGCTCCTCCTTTTTCATATTCTGTTATGTTCTTTGTAATGTTTAAACGATGATAGTGTTCCTTCATTTTTATATTGAATAAAAGCTATTTTCTTATTATCTATAGCCTTTTTAACTTTGGCCATAAGCTACATAGGTTTGATTTTTAGCCTTTTAAACTTGTTGCCCATGGGAATATATTTTGCTGTGTGTTCACATGCAGTCTTTTTGAAGAGCTCCCATTTCTTTGTTTTGTTCATCAATGCCAATATTCCCTCCCAGTCTAAGTCTTGGAGAGCAGCTCTCAGCCTTGGAAAATTAGCTCTCTTGAAATTGAGCGTTTTTATTTTTCCCGTATGTGCTTGCTGTTTACAGCTAGCAATAAATGAAATCATGTTATGGTCACTGCTACCCAGATGTTCTTTTATATGGACATTCGTAATAAACTCTGCATGGTTTGAGATTACCAGGTCCAGCACAGCATCATTCTTAGTAGGGGCTTCTATGAACTGTACCATAAAATTGTTCTGTAGTAGGTTTAACATTTTTTGCCCTTTAACTGTTCCTGCAGTACCATTACTCCAGTCAATTTCCGGGTAGTTAAAATCCCCCATTATTATCACTGTCCCAGCCCTTGCAGCCCTTTCGATCTGTGCAAGAAGCTGAGTTTCCACCTCCTCATTAACACTGGGAGGCTTATAACAAACTCCAATGATTACCTTTGTAGTACACACCCCCATGTGCAGTTCCACCCATAATACTTCAGCCTCATCACACTCTCCATCAACTAGGTTCTCTTTCACAATCACTGTGAGATCACTTCTCATATAGAGACAGATACCACCACCTTTCCTATTTACTCTGTCTCTCCAAAAGAGAACATAGCCAGGAATATTAATGGCCCAGTCATGCAAAGAATGAAGCCAAGATTCAGCAATACCAATGAAAGAAAAATGCTATTTAAAAAGTAACAGAAAAAGGGATTTAAAAAAGTAAAAGCTTTTATCAAGACCCAAAGAAGAAAATAAAACAACTACAAGCACCAGCAATCACCAGCAGTCAAAAGTAAAACTTTTTCAAATTTCCCACTCTTTTTAGTGATCAGCCAGCAAAAAATGCCAGTTCATTCATTCATGGAAGTCAGTGAATGAATGACGCGGACGTATGGGTGGAGCCCCACACGACCACACTGTTTTCAAATCTGACAGATAATACAGAGGGACTATCTGTCAGAGGGAAGGGGGGATGGTGGCTGCTATGGAAATATGTTCCCAAAGGTGAACTTATCCTTTAAAGCAACTTGACAATTATTTTTGTTTTTAAATAAAATGTTCATCTTTTTATTCCCTTATTAACCCATAGCTTACTGTAATCAGCCCTAATTTACTCTATAGTCTCCTCTCTTCTATTTTCCTGTTAATTAACCACTTGCCCTCCAAAGGACTTACCCCCCCCCCCCTTCCTGACCAGGCTATTTTTTGCGAAAGGGCATTGTGTTACTTTAACTGACAATTGTACAGTCATGCAACACTGCACCAAAATTAATGTCCTTTTTTTCCCCACAAATAGAGCTTTCTTTCCATGTATTTGATCACCTCTGTGTTATTTTTGCGCTATAAACAAAAAAAAGACCGACAATTTTGAAGAAAAAAAAAATATTTTTGACTTTTTGCTATAAAACATATCCAGTAAAAGAATATTACAAATCAAATGTCATCATAAATTTAGGCCAACATGTATTCTGCTACATGTCTGCTAAAAAAAAAATCCCAATACGTGTAAATTGATTGGTTTATGTGAAAGTTATAGCGTCTACAAATGGTGATATATATACTGGAATTTTTTTAATTTAGTAATGGTGGCGATCAACGACTTATAGTGGGACTGAGACAGGCCTTCTAACACTGGGGGGGAACTGACTAACTGCCACTGACAACCCCAGTGACACTAATACAGTGATCAGAGCTAAAAAACACTAAAACCGGATGACAGTGTACACTCTCCAGAGCTCCAGGAATCAACTGACAGAATGAAGTTGGGGGAATCAGGGCAAAAGGTGGCCTATGGATAGCGTTTTGGGAACCCTTGGGAAGGGTTATCAACAACTGGAAAAAGAGCAAACAGGTGGCGCAAACACCTAGTGCATTATCCAAGGTTTTATTAAAAGTCGAAAAGACAAAAACATATTTACAGACATAGCATGTTTGTAAAGCTTAGTATGAGAACCGAGATTACAACGGCAGTGGGCAGGATGTTCCGACTGTCAGTGTGGTCCGCTCTCTGACGTGTTTCGGGGACCAATCCCTTTCCTCAGAGCTAGTGTATGTGCCACCTGTTTGCTCTTTTTCCAGTTGTTAATAAAAAGCACTGACACTGTACTAATGGCACTGGGCAGGAAGGGGTTAACATCTGGGGCGATCAAAGGGTTAACTGTGTGCTGTTTTACAAAGTGTGCTGTGTGTGTCTTTTACTAGGGGGACAAGCTGCTTTGTATTGCTCTGCTGTGCAGAGCAATACAAAGCAGCCTGTCCGTGTCCGATCTGTATTGTTTACACTCAAACCACCCCCCTTTCACTCTCTCGACGATCACCAGGTCCCGGCAGGGAATCTCTGGCCGGGACCCGGTGATTGACAGATCTAGCCACCAACGACAGCACACGCGCCCCCTAACCGGAAATGCAAAATCACGTATATATACACACACATGATTTTGAGCAGCCCTGCCACCCTGTAGCAGTAGTTCTGCTATAGGGAGGTCGTGAAGCGGGTAATATTTAAACTTTTTTTGCTTTTGTTTTGTTTGTTAAACTTTTACACATTTAACACATTTCCCATTTGAAAGTGCAATAAACCCCCCAAAACAAAAACACTTTATTCAACTTGTAAATTACTTTACAATGCTTTGTATCAGAATCATAACTTTAGTGTAATTTTAAACAGGACAAATTGCAGAATAAAAAAAGCACATTTTATATGCAGTAACACTTTTTTTAAACTAACGCTGCTAAAAAAAAAAAAGTGTTTTGTCTAGTTTTGCTGCATTTTATTGTCTTGTTGCTAGACAATACCATGAAAAGAGTTTTGTTTGTCCCTAAAAAAACAATATATATATATTACCTTGTTATCTTTACTAATGAGAAAGTTATTGCCAAATAAACAGGTCAGTAGCAGAAATGTAAAAATTGCTCTGTTCCATAGGGGGTGTGAGATGCAAAGTGGTTAAGATCCCAGTCACATCGGGTACGATTTGGCATGCGATTTACATGCCATGTGACTTGCAAATTGTATGCTAAGTCGCACCCTATTGTCCGCAATTACAGTGGTCAAATCGGTGCATTTCTGACTTGGTCGGAGCTTCACCGATTTCTAAAGTAGTACATGTACTACTTTTGGTGCGATTTGCATAGACATTTGTGTCAGATGTCTTACAAATTGCACCTGAAATCGCCATGTCCCCTGACTTTGAAATTGTGTGACTTCACTGTAAGTCGCACGATTTCAAAGTCAGACTTGATGTGACCGGGGGATAAACAATGTTTGTCTGGTGGTCATTTTGATCCTGTGGCTTTAGTTTGCTAGTCGTTAATGCAGAAAACATGTGAACCAAGTAAAGTCAGAACTTCCGATCAGCAATTCAGAAAAACATTTGAAGCCAAAGGGTCAGCATGAAAGCCAGGCAACAAGCATATTTCAAAGGTAGGTCAGCAAGGCCAAGATTCAAAAATGTCTCATGTTAGTTTTACTTTAAACTAGTTGTATATCTAGACAGGCACACATGACGTAATCTTGAAATTTTCAGCAGTGTAGACAAATGTGCCAGAATGGTTGCGTACTCTAAGATAAGACATGGATCATAGGCACGGTGTTTGATCTTGCTGCTGTTGATGAGCACGATGCTGCCAGCTGCAGTAAGTAAGGAATGAGGGAACAGCATGGGATGTTTTTGCTGTGGGCTTTTTCAAATACAAATTACCACCACATGCAACTAAAGAAATTATGTACCACCTGTTTTTAAAAAATATAGTATTTTAGCTTCTTTAAAACTGGCTCTAATAGAGAGCAATTAGAAAAAGATGAATGTCGCTGTAAGAGATGTTAACAAAACTTTAAAGGATGGATGCCAACTGTCAAAAAATGTATAGCATTAGGGGAAAGCAAGCAGCAGTTTTTTTATAAGTAATTCACAAATGTTTACTTTTTGTGGACCCTGATATTAAACTACCTAAAATATTACCTTGTGCAGCTAAATGGGAGCAAGAATTGGGTTGGCTAGAGAACGAACATGAGAAAGCTAAAATAAGAGCGGCAAGTTTTTTCCTCAATTGATCTGAAGGAGGCGAACAGTGTTTTACCCTAGGTTTACACCTAAGCGTTTTCCACAGCGTTTTGCAGAAACGCATTAGAGTCCATTTAACATGATTTCCTATGGGACACGTTCACATCTCTGCGTTTTCACCTGGTGCGTTTTTTGGAAAGGGTCAGGAACTTTTTTAACCACTTGCACTCCAGAGGATTTACCCCCTTTCCTGACCAGGCCATTGTTTGTGTTACGGCGCTGCATTACTTTAACTGACAATTGTGCGGTCATGCAACGCTGCACCCAAATTAAATGTATGTACTTTTTTCCCATAAATAGAGTTTTCTTTTGGTGGTATTTTATCACCTCTGCGTTTATTTTTTTGCACTATAAACAAAAAAAGACCAACAATTTTGAAAAAAAAAACAATATTTTTTACTTTTTGCTATTAAACATGTCCAGTAAATTTAAAAAAAAAAATCAGATTTTGTCAAATTTAGGGCAAAATGTATTCTGCTACATATCTTTGCTAAAAAAAAAATCCTAATAGCGTTTACAAATGGCGGTATATATACATATACAATTGCTAAACAAGTCCTATTGTAATTTAATGTTATTAAAACTAATCTTTTCTCTTCAACCCGTAGCCACTATAATTTTCTTTAAAATGTAATGCAATGATACTAAGATACAGCTTAAAGTTTAGGTATCCTCTACCATAGGAATTATATTTTTGATGAGATAGTCCCTAAGGGTTAATTACTTCTAAAAGGGATGCAGACACTGCAACTTTCCTCATCAGAACACTGCAAGTGCATCAGCTGATTAGATTAAACATATCAACTCCCATTCAAGAACCAGTTTTCCAAGGACATAGTGAAACATACAGCTTTTTCTTAAGAACAGAAACAGATAGGACTCAACTACAGAGTTTACGAAAATCCTTACAATGTACTGGTGAAACTCAAAAAATTAGAATATCGCGCAAAAGTTCATTTATTTCAGTAATGATGAAACTAATTAATGAGATAGATTCATTACATGCAAAGCAAGATAGTTCAAGCCGTGATTTGTCATAATTGTGATGATTATGGCTTACAGCTCATGCAAACCCCAAATCCACAATCTCAGAAAATTAGAATATTGTGAAAAGGTGCAATATTCTCAGCTCAAAGTGTCCCACTCTAATCAGCTAATTAAGCCAACAAACCTACAAAGGGTTCCTGTGCCTTTAAATGGTCTCGCAGTCTGGTTCAGTAGGAATCACAGTCATGGGAAAGACTGCTGACCTGACAGTTGTGCAGAAAACCATCATTGACACCCTCCATAAGGAGGGAAAGCCTCAAAAGGTAATTGCAAAAGAAGTTGGATGTTCTCAAAGTGCTGTATCAAAGCACATTAATAGAAAGTTATGTGGAAGGGAAAAGTGTGGAATAAAAAGGTGCACAAGCAGCAGGGATGACCGCAGCCTGGAGAGGATTGTCAGGTAAAGGCCATTCAAAAGTGTTGGGGACTTTCACAAGGAGTGGACTGAGGCTGGAGTCAGTGCATCAAGAACCACCACACACAGACGGATCCTGGACATGGGCTTCAAATGTCGTATTCCTCTTGTCAAACTGCTCCTGAACAACAAACATCAGAAGCGTCTTACCTGGGCTAAAGAAAAACAGACATGGTCTGTTGCTCAGTGGTCCAAAGTCCTCTTTTCTGATGAGAGCAACTTTTGCATCTCATTTGGAAACCAAGGACCCAGAGTATGGAGGAAGAATGGAGAGGCACACACTGCAAGATGCTTGAAGTCCAGTGTGAAGTTTCCACAGTCTGTGTTGATTTGGGGAGCCATGTCATCTGCTGGTGTTGGTCCACTCTGCTTCATTAAGTCCAGGGTCAACGCAGCCGTCTACCAGGAGATTTTGGAGCACTTCATGCTTTCTTCCGCAGACGAGCTTTATGGGGATGCTGACTTCATTTTCCAGCAGGACTTGGCACCTGCCCACACTGCCAAAAGCACCAAAACCTGGTTCAATGACTGTGGGATTACTGTGCTTGATTGGCCAGCAAACTCGCCTGACCTGAACCCCATAGAGAATCTCTGGGGCAGTGCCAAGAGAAAGATGAGAGACATGAGACCGAACAATGCAGAAGAGCTGAAGGCCGCTATTGAAGCATCCTGGTCTTCCATAACACCTCAGCAGTGCCACAGGCTGATAGCTTCCATGCCACGCCGCATTGAGACAGTAATTGCAGCAAAAGGGGCCCAAACCAAGTACTGAGTACATATGCATGCTTATATTTTTCAGAGGTCCGATATTGTTCTATGTACAATCCTTGTTTTATTGATTGCATGTAATATTCTAATTTTCTGAGATTGTGGATTTGGGGTTTTCATGAGCTGTAAGCCATAATCATCACAATTATGACAAATCACGGCTTGAACTATCTTGCTTTGCATGTAATGAGTCTGTCTCATATATTAGTTTCACCTTTTAAGTTGCATTACTGAAATAAATGAACTTTTGCACGATATTCTAATTTTTCAAGTTTCTCCTGTACATAGATCACCCAAAGGAGATTGTTTATTTTCTCAACAGAAGTAGAGTTATACTTCAGGGAGAAAATTAATAAAAAGGCAATACACCTCCTCCTGAGCAGGTACCTGAACATAACCCACAGTAGCCTCTCAAACCTTTACTTCACAGGCAAATGCCGAGTCATTCTGAAAAGCAAACCTCTGACATGTCTGGGTAGTGCCACTAAGCTCTACCTCCATATATTCCAATTGGTCCATCGCTGTAATATGCAGTCTCACTGCTCGATAGGAGTGAGCAAGAGGCAGGAACGGACAAGCAAGCTTCAGCATTAATAGCTCCCATTCAGACTACTCCAGAACAATGCAGGAATCTCTCTATTACAAGCATTTGCACATTCTGACTCATTACTAAAGACGCCATATGAAGCCAAACACACCTCTTACACACGTGTTGCAGCATATTGCAATGCTAGGTAATACACAACTGAGGTATTGTTTGGCGCTGCATCAGAAAAAAAAATGGTGAATGTCTGATTTTTGGTCTGTTCTGGTGCAATTAAATACTAACTGGCTTCTTGAAAAATACAGGGTCTGTGATGGTAACATCCTCCCCTTCAACTCAGTTATAGACTTCTTAACTGCTACCCTTTAGTTGAAGTACTGCTACAGGGCAGCAGGGCTGTGCAAAATCACATATATATACACTTGATTTGCATTTCCGGGTAGAGGGCGCGTGCCCCCCTACCCGCGCCACCATTCATGGCTAGGGATGACAATCACCAGGTCCCGGCTGGAGATTCCCTGCCGGCAACCGGTGATTGTTGGGCAAAGCTGACAGGGAAGAGACCTGTGTGTAAACAAGGACATGCTGCTTTGTATTTCTCTGCACAGCCGAAAAATACAAAGCAGCATTTCTCCCTAGTAAAACACACACAGCACGTAATGTAAAACAGCACGGAGTTAACCCTTTGATCATCCCAGATGTTAATCCCTTCCTGCCCAGTGTCATTAGTACAATGTCAGTGCTGTTTATTTGCACAGATCACTGTATTAGTGTCATTGGGATGTCAGTGGCAGTTAGTCAGTTCCCACCCAGTGTCAGAATGCACGCTTCAGTCCTGCTATAAATCGCTTATTGCCATTACTAGTATAACAAAAAAAAAATTCCAGTATATATACCACAATTTGTAGATTCTGTAACGTTCACATAAACCAATAATTCACACGTATTGGGATTTTTTTAAGCAAAGACATGTAGCAGAACACACTTTGGCATAAATTTATTAATTTTTTTTTCTGGATATGTTTTATAGCAAAAAGTAAAAAAATATTTTTTTTTCAAAATCAAATACAACCAAAAGAAAGCTGTGTAGCAGAAATGTGTGGGAAAAAAAGAACATATAATTTCATTTATGTACAGCGTTGCAATTTTCAATTAAAGTAATACAGCACCGTATCGCAAAAAATGGCCTGATCAGGAAGGGGGAGGAGGGAGGGAGTAAATCCTCTGGAGGCCAAGTGGTAAAGTGGTTCTATGCAATAAAGTCGTAATACACCCAAAAATCATTAGATGTAGTGGCTGCATCAGTTTTCTTTTTTTAAGCTTTTTCCTTCTGTTTCCACCTGTGATCTAGCCAGCAACACACCTCCTGTATTAGTGAGGCACACTGGAGGAATGAGCCAAGACACAGCAGACAGCAGCATTGTCAGGAAGGGGGGATGGGAGGGGGTGTTGTGTTAAATGTATTAGCAGATTTGAATAACAATAACAAATTGAAGCCAAACTCTAGTTTATACTTTATAAGTTATAGCAAACAATTTTTTTTCTTTTGAGGTAAAGGTATTACATGAATAAATAAAAGCTGATCATTTTAGTCAGCCCTGCCAGTGGCAAGTGGATTGTCTCATCCATGTAAACTGATCCATTCTGCTGGAGAGCTTAAAGTTCTGAAAAACAGGAGACTTGGTGGCAAAATGAAAGATGAAAATAGAAGAAAGCAAGCCTAAAGAAGAAAGCCTAAAAAAGAAAAAAAACATATACACCACATCTAAGAAGTGGTAAAATGCAATTTAATAAAGGTTTAAATTTTGGTTTCAATATTGCTTTAAGGTAAAAAAAAAAAAACCTTCTGCATACAGCCCCCCCCCCCAGGCCCACCTTAAACACTTACATGGGCCCAATTTCGATCCAACAATGTGCACAAGAGCAACAGCTCTCCCAGGTCTCTCTCACCTCATTGGACAGAGAGGCAGCTGCGGGAGCCATTGGCTCTTGCTGGGGGTGGAACAAAGCCACACTTTGTGTGCCAGCTCGGGAGCAATCACACATGGCTTGCTACAGGGAAATCTCAGCAGGGGGGAGGAGCCCAGAGCATCAGCAAGGGAGGAGGATTGGGGCTGCTCTGTGCAAAACCACTGCACAGAGAATGTCAGTATGACATGTTTGCTATTAAAAAAACATAGGTTTAGAATCACTTAGGGAAAGAATTCACTCCTGGCATGCATTAACACAATGCACCAGAACAGGTCTGAATGGGCCCTTGGGAAATTATGAGAGTTTGCCTGTCAGCACAGGTCGACATTTGGCCATGACCACAGGGTGTTGGCTGTTGCAGGCCAGGTATGTGCACTCTTGATAGCTGCATTTTATCTACAGCAGTTTTGGTTTCTGTTTCCCATGGTAAGAGTCTCTTTAAAGTGTCACTCTAGCCAAGTCTATGGATTTAGTTTTGGTTAGAATGAGAAGAGGCTAAAATCCTATTTTTATTGCTGCCTACCTCTTCTCAAAAGACCCAGTATTGCAAGTGATAGGAACATAGAAAACAGATTCTAACCTGCCTTCATAATATTAAAAACACTAAATTGTCTGAAACCAAACACATGGGTAGCAGGGTGACCTATCACTTTTAAGCACTTGCCCACCACACTATAGCCTAAAGATGGCAACAGCTCGGTTGGCTAGTTCTTGGAGGGTGTCTACCGATATCCTCCCAGAACCAGATCTCCTGTACGCCCCCAGGGGGCGCACTCTGTGACCTTCAGACACAGCTGATTACAGATTGCTGTAAAGAACCAATCACAGTGGCCCTTTACAATGTAATCAGCTGTGTCCAATCCCAGCTGATCACATTGTAAACAGACTTGCCAGTTATCAGCAGTCTTTTTCTCACTCTCTGTCACAGTTCAAGGAAAAGAGAGCTGGTAACCGGCAATTCTGACAGGGAACATTTACACTGATAATCAGTGCCCATCAGTGCAGCCTCACTGGCGCACATCAGTGAAGAGGAAAAATTACTTATTTGCTAAATTTTATACCAGAAACTAAGAAAAAGATTGTTTTATTTTTCCAAATTTTTGGTATTTTTTTGTTTGTTTAGCAAAAAAATTAAAAACCCAGAGGTGATTAAATACCACCAAAAGAAAGCTCTATCTGTCTCAAAAAAATGATAAAAATTTCATTTGGGTGCAGTGTTGCATGACTGCGAAATTGTCATTCGAAGTGTGACAGCGCTGAAAGCTGAAAATTGGCCTGAGCAGGAAGGGGGTGAAAGTGCTTGGTATCTTCATACATATCAATGAATAATCCAAATCAATCACATGGCTATGCCAGGTATTATTTTTGTGAAAGCTGTATATTTTAAAAGAACATTGAAAATGCCTTTTGAAATTACATTAACATGCTAAAGTGTATGACATTTTAGATACTGGGTTTACTTGAAGACTCTAGTGGATATCCAGCACTGACTGTTCATACCCTGAACATAAAATATTTAGCAAGGAAGAAGAGCTCCCTGCTTGTCATAACATCAACTGATAAAGTGTAAAAAAGCTTCCAATAAAGTATTACATACCAGCTTCCTTATTGATTGTTTTGTAATTACAGGACAGCAAAAGCTTCCTATATTTCATATTTATGAAGTATAGCACAAATTTGGGAACAGTTATCTATCTCACGTTGTGACAGCATAAAATAAGGCAAAGTAAACAAGAAAAATTGAAGTATATCACAGACATTCAAAGCACAAATCAGAGTCTCTACAGTTATAAATACATCATTTTTGCAACTGTATCGATTTGTAACTAACAATTAAATGGGAAGGAGAAGAATAACATGATAAAAAGTAAATCTTGAGGTTAAAGCCGTTTATGTTACTATAGCCAGGTAATGCAATTACACATGAGAAAACCATGGGATAGGAAACCGATACCACTAGGCAATGTCCCACAAGGGATTCTGTAGCAGCAATTTCTAGGCTGAAAAAAGTCAGGCCATACACCAAAATGTAAAGAAGATCCAGTAAGTTTAATGATCAAGAAGAAAGGACACCCTAGCACACACTGTACCTTCGACTTGAGGCCCTGCTGCTAAAACATTTCACCCATTATAGGACCTAATTGTGGAGATAGAGGCAGTCAGGGGGGTAGAAATTTTACACATCATACAAGTAACCAACTAAATTACCAGATTATTATCCTTTAAACCCTAAAAGCATTTAATCAAGCATGTATGGGAAATTCACTGAGTCTTTATAGGGTGCTTCCTCTATCTGCATCCTCAAGTCCTCCACATAAATACGCTTAGTGAAACTTTATTAACTTTAGAAAAAAAAAAAAAAGAATACCCCTCCTGCCAAAGAGTCCCCTTAAAAACATAACCCAGGTACAAATCATAAAATTCTATGTTCTATCCTATATTATAAATAAATAGTGCAGCGCTAAACACTAAAACAAAAGTACATATATATAAATAAATGCCAAATCAATATATATCATATAAAAGTGCGACAGTGCAAATACAGTATTAAATAAAGTGTAACACGTGTATTCCCTCCGGGAATGATCAAAGTGACCAAGTGATCAATTATATTCAATAAAGTGCAATCCATGTATTCCCTAAAAAGGGAATATTCAAAGTAACAAAGTGACCAAACAAACTATATATCACAAAATACTCTAATATAGATCTCCACTCTATGTGAACATGTCCATATATATATAGTGTGTCTAATACACAATCTTCATGCAGGTGATGTCAAGTGTCCACACTGTGTATATCCAAAAATAGCTGCAATGGCCCCTCACCTCCTTACATAGACCCTGCAGGGTCAACTCGCTTTAGGAAACAGACACCACTCTGGTGTATCACAGGATCCTCCCCAGCGATGTATACTCTATAGCCAGCTTCCTCTTCGGTTCCTCCTTACAAAGATCCTACAGGGGCAACTCGCCTTAAGAGACAGACACCACTCAGGTGTATCACAGGATCCTCCCCAGCGCTGTATACTCTATAGCCAACTTCCTCTCCGGTTCACGCATAAACAGAAGACACTCATAGTGTAAAACCGCATTTATTATATCGACTGTAGACAGAGATAACTACTCACATGATAGTTCATCTTTCATGTTAACATATGGCTCCTTCACCTGATGAACTGATGGCAGTAGTGCCAAGAATAGATACAAAAACTTCAGAAGAACAGACATTATGATAATGTTCCCAAACCTGGAGAAAAGTCCAAACTGACATTTTTGTAACAGTTTCTTCACAGCAGGAATGAGAGGCAAAAAGTTAAGCGAGTAAACACGTTTCAGAAGGCGGAGAAATAAAAGTCTCCAGATATTTCAATAAAGTGGTGGTCTGTTTTAATCTAAAATTGTATTGTACAGGTTTTATGTGAGTTGAAGACATGGTCACCCCCATCGCCTCAGATTTGGAGAAATTGATTGGATAAAGAGCTGTAGTTTTCAAGTTCTTTCAGAAGGTTTGGCAAGGAAAGAGTCAGATTGATGAGTGAAAACATATCAGCTGCATATGCAGACACCTTTTGTTGTTGGTCTCCAATTTGGACATCTGTGACATCAGGATTCAGTCTTACCCTATGAAGAAATGGCTCCAGGGAAAATACAAATAGAAAGTGGAAAATGTGACATCCCTGCCACATGGCATTTGATATCTCAAATTAGATACGCTGTTCACTTTGACAGAAGCAGAGTGGAACGAGTAGATATTAGAGATCCATCTAAGCATCATATCTCCCAAGCCTATATATTCCAAAACCAGGAAAACACCACTTTACGCTAGCAAACACCTTCTTGGCATTCGCCACCAAGAGAAAACACAGGGTATTCTCAAGATTGGCCCGATGTATCAAGTTCAAAAACTTAATGGCACTATCATAAGCCTCCCAAGTAGGAATAAAACCTGTTTAGTCCAAGTGTACTAGGTTTAGTATGTAAAATGATTTAATAAGTGCAAGATTGAATAGTATGCATCACACATATTCCCATACTTGCAGCATCCAGGGCGTTCACCTGTCCCTGTACATATGTAAATGCTGGATGTGCGGTTATAAGCATACAAGCTGCAGCCTGTCACAAATTTGTACAGATGACTGTATGCAACACCTGCTACTCCCAGGTGCAGAAAAATGTTTTATATGGCGTATGAAGCTCTGTGCCCATGTGAATGACCAGTAAGTGCCACCAACCCTTAATGGCATCAGCAGTATAGGGAGAGAAGGCTTTCCCAACACACAATGCAACATTCTGTTCCTGAGTGACCTTTTGCCAGGCCTAAGCAATGTCACATAAAAAGTGGTACAAATCCTATGCAATTACCTATTTTCAGAAAGCCTGTATTTGCATAGGTTTTTATGGTTTACTCAAACGTTACTTAAGGACCTAGGTTATTTCAACCTAGGTCCTTAATCTAACCACTTAAAATAACAACATGGACTGAATGACAGCGGCCATTTTTTTACAAACCAACACAGCAAAATAAACAAATTAAAAAACCATAAAAAATTTTGACAGTGCAACCAGGAGGGATCTTTGGGTGTCTTTAAAAGCACAATTTATAACTAGAATCACCAATGTCCTCAGCCTTGCCCCAGCTGGCTTGAAGACGTTACAATATCATACATTCTTACTTTACCAGAGCACTTAGCTTCTGAGCGAACCACCAACAAAATAGAAGAACTTTCCCCTAGATGGGCTTTTTGTACCAATTCCAGTATTTGCTGAAGACTTCCTGACCTGCCAAGCTGCTGACATGTTTTTCTTCATTGTAAATGCCTCTCAATACCTGCAAACAATCCTTGCCTTGCAGTATTATTTTACAGGTATTTGAAATATAGAGGTAACAATTTGCACAGCCCTTTATATACATTGTAGTTTAACAACTGACTTCCAATGAACCACAAATCAAGGGCAGGTGGGTGGGGAAATGTTCTTTTCTGTCTGAACGTTTTTGGATTGTACCCAGCAGTCTTTACAGGAACAACCTTTGCAGCTCCACCTTGCTCATCTAACCTTCAATCACCAATTCGGTAAGACCTACACCTCTTTCATATTAAACTCTGATTTTAACTTTTTTTTTTACCCATTAGCTCCTCTCTGTAAATAACTTTATTAATTTATTAGATTTACTGTATATGCTTTTTATCTCAATAGTCTATATATTATATATAGCGTTAAAGATAACCAAAGTCACTGACCTGTACAAAATGTTATGCCTAAAAATTGAGTCACAAGAACATTAGTTGAGCTTTCCTGCATGTAAAGATTGCATTTATTGCATGAAGAGTTCTCTACCATCTATAAATGTATAGCTTAGACCACCCACAGTTCTGTTTTAAGGAAAAGCATCCACCGCCACCATCACCTCCATTGTCAGTAGCATAAATTTACCTAACTTACTTCATTCATTAGGAGTCAAAGGAAATACCTGTTACTTTTAGGCTAGGACCCTGGTAACTTGAAGCTTACATGACTTTCTTTTCACTCATGAATTGATGAATGGAGCAACATGGAATAAAAAAAGGTAAGTACTGGCAAAGTAAGGATTCACTTTAATCCAGACTTGTGTGCTTAGGTTTGAGTTCCATGTAGAAATACTCCTGAACCACGGTGGAAGATGTAATTAAACTTGAGAAACAAAATAAAATAAGTTGCTGCTTGCAAGAGTCACTTATTGGGTGGCAGTTTGTGCCTCTCCTTGACTGAGATAGTCACCAAGTGTTGTTTAGAGAATCTCTGACATACCATATCACACTTCTGGCCTGAGGCCCGCTCTCTCACATATTCCCAGCCGGAGGATTGTTACCCAGACAGTTTTCATTCTGTCTAAAAGCCTTTTTGACGCTTTACTGCAACACTTGTTTAAATTAAACCGGCACAATGACACTTCTTCAGAATTCAATAAACTGTTCATGACATCCTGACAGCAGTCTTTAGTGGAGAACACCATACCTCGTCACATGACTTTCTGACAGTAGTTCCTTTAATGCAAAACACTCAGAATCATCTCAGTGTGTAAACTCAGCCATGATGTTAGTCTCCTTTCACAGATGTTTCCCAAACAAGGTGTACCTTCCCCTAACACAAATGGAGATCCTGAGGCCATCCTAAACTAAACCACAGAACCTGCTAGTTAAAGGTCATGGGTGGCAAGATTTATTTTTCTGTCCTCAATGTATCTTCCTCTGAATACCCTGGTGGTTCAGCCCTGCAGAGGGCTCTCTCCCTTACAGCACAGCTCTACATTATGTTTGCTGGGGGTGTCCTACTCCCATACCCTATCTGCCTTTGTCCCCAAACACAATTGGCATATAAAAAGGGATACTAACACCCACTAAATACCCACAGGTTGGGCTACAATTAAAAGGTGCTAACAACTGCCAAAATGCTCATAGTGACCAATCATAACTCTTTTTCATGCGGACATGGGTGAAACCCAAATTGCTACTGTTATCTAAAAGTTAAACTTTTGTGTATGATTTATTTTCTCCAATTTTACAACATTGGATCCATAGTGAGATCTGTACATTGTTCTCAAGTGGACCATTTACACCAATGCACTTTGGCATGTGGAGTTCTCATTTTGTTTACAATTTATGACTCCTAAAGTCTTCAGTACTGCTAGCCCCTAACATGCAGTGAAGAAACAAGATGATGGATTTTATATGCATTGCTTCTAATGGACTGCAAACCAACTTAACACAAAGTCACTTCAACACTGGTAATAGCAAGAATGATGGCTGCAGAACCCACAGGACAAAGAGCAAAAGTATAGATTTTGTTTAAGACTTACACAAAAATATATAAAATTTAGCAATTGTGTTTCCTTTTGCCGCTATAGCTGGTACCTTAACATCTATCCCACCAGGAAATCAGATACAAATGACATTTCAAACACCACTGCCATAGCCAGGGACAGTGTTCTCAGCCTACATGCTATCTGGCTTGAATATGAGGAAAAAATAAAATAGGCTTAATTGTAGGGTGACAAGCTTTTAAGCAGTAAGAGGTCATCATGTACAAAACACGCGATATGTTATTGGTTAAAACTGTGGTCATCGCACAACAGTTCAGCAGAGTCAGATTAAGTATGGTCAACAACTACTGGCATTAACATGGCTTAAAGTAAATCTGTCATGAGAGAAATATGGGGATGGTCATTTTTTACATCCTTCTAAAAAATGCTATTTAACTGACTGTAAAGCTGACAAACTGACATTGTACCTTTCAAATGCCCAGGATCATAGTGCAGGGTGTAATGCATCTAGTATTTTGCAAAATTGTGGCTTCCGGAGACTGGTGCTGAAGCCTGATCTATGCATGATCATTATTTTATGGAATTTTAAAGAGACCATGTCACAATAATTCATTTAGCAAGATATGACCAAAGAAACAGAGGCCACAAGGTCTCCAGACATAAAACTTTATTGTCTACTCATAACTGCACTTTTCACCACCATGGGTCACCTTTAACAACAGTTGCAAAACAAAAATCCCAGTACATCACAGCCTTTTCGGTACATTAATATGCAGTCCTCTGTTTTGTATAATAATGCTTACTTTTCAGACTGCGGTTTCCATTGGGCTCCCTCTCTGTCCTGCCTAAATGACAGAGCGTACACACAGTTGGCTGTGTGGCCCCAAAGCTCATGTACAGGATCTTGGCTTCATTCCCTATCCATGTATGTGCAGTGTGCTCTCTTTCAGCATCAAAAGAACACTGAGCTCCGCTGCTGTGAGAAATGATGGATTCATTGGCTGGGAACAAAGCCAAGTGCTCATTTGTGAGGTGTTATTGACAGGAAATACTGCATTCATAGAAATGCAGCAGGAGTCAAACATAGCCTCAGAAAGGTAAATGAGAATGGCATTTGATATGCATTTTAATGGTACCTCAAAGAAAGGTAAACAACACTTATGTACACAAGCACAAAAAGGCATGCATATTGAATTCCAAGAAGCAAGGAAGGTGTCAGAAATTACACATGGCAGCAGGTTGTAATGGTCATGACACAAGTTCAGATTTTGTGGGGTTCTCAGGACATGCAAAAATGGCAGAGGTATATGCAGTCAAAATGTGGTGCCAAATGATATCTACACAGAAACCCACCAAGTTGTTGAACTTTTACGATACCACAACATGACCAATTATATAAATATAAATTACACTCAGCAATATTTTTGGGCCGTCTGTTTTTCCAAGAAACAAAAACTTCCAGACTCATATCATCTATCACTAACCAAATGTTAATACATAGTTCCCAAATTAACACCATCAAATAGAGTGTGGTGTGTGTGCATGTTTACATACACTATATTGTCAAAAGTATTGGGATGCCTGCCTTTACACGTGCATGAACTTTAATGGCATCCCAGTCTTAGTCCGTAGGGTTCAATATTGAGTTGGACCACCCTTTGCAGCTATAACAGCTTCAACTCTTCTGGGAAGGCTGTCCACAAGGTTTAGGAGTGTGTATATGGCAATGCCTGACCATTCTTCCAGAAACGCATTTGTGAGGTCAGGCACTAATGTCAGACGAGAAGGCCTGGCTCGCAGTCTCCACTCTAATTCATCCCAAAGGTGTTCTATCGGGTTGAGGTCAGGACTTTGTGCAGGCCAGTCAAATTCCCCCACCCGAAACTTTATCCATGTCTTTATGGACCTTGTTTTGTGCGCTGGTGTGCAGTCATGTTAGAACATGTTAGAACAGGAAGGGGCTTCCCAACACTGTTCCCACAAAGTTGGGAGCATGAAATTGTCCAAAATGTCTTGGTATGCTGACACCTTAAGAGTTCCCTTCACTGCAACTAAGGGGCCAAGCCCAAGCCCTGAAAAGAAACCTCACACCATAATCCCCCCTCCACCAAACTTTACACAGTGCAGTCAGGTAAGTACCGTTCTCCTGGCAAATCTAGACACATCTAGATTGCCAGACAGAGAAGCGTGATTCATCACTCCAGAGAACAGGTCTCCACTGCTCTAGAGTCCAGTGGCGGCGTGCTTTACACGACATAAGGCTTGGATGCAGCAGCTTGGCCATGGAAACCCATTTTATGAAGCTCTCTATGCACTGCTGTGCTGATCTGAAGGATACACGAAGTTTAAAGGTCTTTAGCTATTGACTAATAGATAGTTCCGCACTGTGCTCTTCAGCATGTGCTGTCGTTTTATGTGGCCTACCACTTCATGGCTGAGTTTCTGTTGTTCCCAGTTGCTTCCACTTTGTTATAATACCACTAACAGTTGGCCATGGAATATTTAGCAGCAAGGAAATTTCACGGATGGACTTATGGCACAGGTGGCAACCTATCACAATGCCACGCTTGAATTTACTGAGTTCCTGAGAGCAACCCATTCTTTCACAAATGTTTGTAGAAGCAGTCTGCATGCCTAGTTGCTTGATTTTATACACTTGTGGCCATGGAGATGAATCCAGTAATTTGGAGGGGTGTCCCAATACTTTTGGCAATATAGTGTGCTTGTGTGTGTATATGTTTGTATATGTGTGTATACATACACACACTCTATATATATATATATATATATATATATGTGAGCTGGATAGGCAGCCGGGATATATGCTTCCTGGGGTAAGCCCTCTTTCAGGCACAGATACCAAATCCGGTAAGATTAAAGGCGAACAGTGAAGATGTTTGTTAGTGCTATTTACAAAACTATATACAAAGTGCTGTACAATGTTTAACCAAAATAAACAGGGCTAGAAAATATCAAACAAAAACCTAGCCGTGTCCTTGCTCTCACTACACAGTAATGCAGATCCTAACTATCAGACTGATCAAGCCTACAGCTTGTCAGGCACACCATACACAGCTTGTTACACAGGACTTGTCTGATCCCCAGGCCGAGAGCTCTGGCTGCAGGTCCCAGGTTGATTTAATTGTTCACAGAGAGAGGTAAACCCTACACTGGACCTCATATCAGAGATACCTAAAGATGTCGGAAAGGAACCTGGGAGATCCATAAACCCCGAACAGGACTTTCTCAGGCTTCCTTTGGTACGCTCTGCCACAATATATATGTGTTTTTGGCAATCACTGCTGGTAAGTTGGTGGAGTCAGGAAAACTGTTTCACAGGTATAAAAGTTTACTTCTTCTGGAAAGTGTTATGGGTATCAGAAGAGTTATAAAATAGTTCATCAAGTTCCCCCAATAAAGCGTGATTCAGTTTGCTCCAGCAGGGGACAAAATAATTCCTTCCTGATCCCCAAAGAGCCAATCCTGGCTAAACCTTGCCAATAAATATTAGTATTCAGTCATATTTTGTGCATTTAGGAAACAATCCAGGACGTTTTTAAAAGCAATCTATCAAGTTGGCCAGAACTTGTTTTTCAGGGAGTCTATTCCACATTTTCATAGCTCTTACTGTGAAGAAGCCTTTCCATACTGAAAGTTAAATCTTTTTTTCCTCCAGACATAAAGAGTGCCCCCCTTGTCCTTTGCGATTACCTTAAAGTGAATAATTCTACATCAAATTCAATATATGGACCACTCATGTATTAATGCATGGTGATCATATCCCACCTTAATTTCCTTTTCTCAAGAGAGAATAAATCCAGCTCAGCTAATCTTACCTCATAGCTGAGCTCCTCCATGCCTCTTATCAGTTTGGTCGCCCTTCTCTGTACTTTCTCCAGTTCTGCAATATCCGTTTTGTGAACTAGTGCCCAAAACTGAACTGCATATTCTAGATGAGGTGTTACAAATCATTTGTACAGGGCAAAATTATGTCCCTATTGTGTTGTTGAATAGTAGAAATCACAGTTACTATTTCCCATAATAAACGCACACACAGGGACATTGATTTACCCCATCAGTTTATCCAACTACTTTTACACAAAAAGGAATACTGCCCAACAGGCCATAGTCACCACTTTAATAAGAAGATTCTCTGGTCCACCATTAATCTGGGACAATGATAATTGCCTCTATGGTGACTAAAATTAGGACAACTTTTTTCTTGAAGTCTTTTATGGTGAAAGGTTCCTTTTAAGAACACTCCTCATTCAAGTGTTTGGTGTCAGACTGAGCAAAGATAACTCTTTTCTAGTGCCTCAGACTCAAGCATATACAATCATTTTCTCTTGAGCTGATTTAAGAGAGCCAAAGGCAACTTAATCGTGATTCTAGGGGATAAACACTCATGAAATTAGTTAAATCCACAGGGAAAAAGACTCTAAGAAGATATTTTTCTTGAGCGAGAAAACTCAGCATATGAAAGTAATCTGTAGTAGAAAAAAAATGTGAAATGGATGATGATAAACAAGCAACAATGCATAAAATAGACTGATTCTCTGCAGTGTTAAGGTCAGAGCTGTGCCAAGGGAGAAGGATGTGATTTAAACTTTCAAAATGTCAGCACTAGCAATCTGTGTAGCCCAACAGTGGATACAGATTTTAGAAAAATGAAGAACATGGAACCGGCTGTTTTATTTTAACTCTGCTTTAGAAGCTCTGCTGCTGTTGATTTATCTGCGTTTACAGTGAAAGTACTATATCTTATTTGCTCCAGCTAAGACTAGGACAAATTTCCCTCTAAAGAAATTGCCAAGTTATTTGAATACATGAATAAAGCCACATAATACCTGAAATATGACTTTAAAGTGAGGTTAAAAAAACTAGATAAAGAAAAAAACAATACGGAGTAGAAGTCAATTCCTAAAGTTAAAGTGCCCATACAATGGTGGGTCTTAAAACTAAATTCAGAAGTTCAGCTACTTTGTGCAGGCATACCAAGAGTTATACTTCTCTGTGCTTTAAAAAGAAAAATATATAAGGTACCCGTATACATCATACGGGGGGTTGTGGATGTCAGGTCACCACGCACACGTGGCTCTGAGTTACTGGCTGGAGGCAAAATCATTCATGACTATATGTGTACACTTGTGTCAGTGGAGACACACAGCTATTATAAGTGCAATGTTTGCTTTTTGTTAATAAAAAAATTGTAAAAAGTTTTTACGCTATTAGAGGCTCCTCTCCAGGGGTGGACTTACAACTCAAGGGGCCCCCGGGAAATAGGAAATCATGGGGCCCCTGTGTCCTTGCCACACTCAACACCCAAAAAAGCCTATGAAAGGTACCAGGGGTATCTCATGGGGCCCCCTACTGGCCCTGGGCCCTCGGGCAGTACCCGAGTGGCTAAATGGTCAGCCCGCCCCTGCTCCTCTCTCTTCCATCTTCCTGCTTATGAGTTTTAAGCTTGTTAATCCTTTTGGAGTGAGCGTGGGAGTGAAGCCAGAGACTGATCTTGCTATTGGTGAGCGCTGTTCCTGGTTTATAATTTTACCAGCTCTAGTATCTGGTGAGTTTACCCAGTACTTAAGATGGTGGAGAGCACTTTGAGTTTGGTAATTAAGAGGAAAATATAAGAAGAGCACCTGGAACTTTTGTGTGGACTGTGGTCCTTTTTTCATGAACTTTGGACTTATTTATATATTTTTTTCACATACTTTTGCACATGAAAGTCATTTATATGGATGTATATAATTTCCACAATAATGTTTGATCATACGGAGTTTTTTTTTTGCACTTTGAGTGATACATGCATAATTTTGGTGACATCTTTATACATGGATTATTTTAAAATTTACTTTGAAATATTGTATGTATGCATTTGATATAGTTCTTCAATGTATTACACTGCATATGTGATATTTGATGTATAGGTGTACCTTATATATTTTCCTTTTTGAGGTACAGAGAAGTTTGACTCACAGTTGTATGAGTATTGTAATAGGTCTTTTTTATTATTTAATTTATGCATTGATATTTATCACTGCTAGATAGCTGCTGCTTGGACTGGTTTGGTTGGTATACTGTGGTGCAGTTCATTTTTTCCTTTGTATACCAAGAGTCAAGTCCAACAAGGTTCATGCCACCTTCTGGAATAATCTCTCATTTACATCTGACAGTTTTCTATAGCACTGGGAGGATAGCTATCCTACAATCCATGGCTCTGAGAGGAAAGATGCTGTCTTCTCACACATAGCATATCTGCCCTCCCCTCTGCTGCCTATTCACAGAGGTCTTTGTAGTTTGTGAATTAATTTACATAATACAAAATGCCCTGTGATTCCGCAGGAGGAGGGGCGGGATTTGCACAGCAGCTGCATGTGACTCTGCAGCTGCTGGAGCTCAGACCAAAAATTCCAGTATCAAAGCTCAGGAAATGCTATGATAGCTGGAGCTGCATAAAACAGTCAGATGTAAATGAGATAAGTCCACAGGGTGGCATGCACCTTTTTGGACCTAACTCATAGTATGCCTTGCACAAAGTAGCTGAATTCCTAGAGTTTAGCTTTAAGTAGATCTAAATCCTAAATTGAGGAATTTAATCTGTTAAAGTGGTATTAAACCCAAAAACAAACATTATATTGCAGCTTACCAATTCCTAGATGTGATGGCTTTATTAATTTTCTTATTTAGTCTTTCTTCTACTTTCATCTGGTGATATGGCCAGCAAATTTGTCGTTTTATAAAAGCTCAAACTCTCTAGCAGAATGTATTAGTTTACATGACTTTGACAGACCATGTAACACTGACAGTGGTGGCTAAAATGATCAGCTTTTATTTATTCATGTAAAACCTTTATCCAAAAAGGAAAAACAAAGTCTGCTAGCTAAACTGACTGTAAAGTGTGAGTTGGAGTTTGGCTTCAGTTGTTCCTGTTCTAACATCTACTAATACATTTAATACTCCCCACCATCCCTCATCCCAACTGACAATGCTGCTGTCTGCTGTGGCTCTTGTCCTCATTCCTCCAGAGTGGTGGCGCTTGAATATAGGAGGATGCATTATTGGTCAGATCACCAGGAGAAAACAGAGGGGAAATAGCCAAAGAAATGAAAACTGATGCAGCCACTACATCTACTGATTGGTAAGCTGCAATAAATTACGTTTGGTTTTGGGTTTAAGATTGCTTTAACCATTTTCCCATCCGTCCTTATTACAGTGGAAAGCACACATGCAGCTTACTGTGAAACAGCACACAGTTAACCACATGTTAACTCCTTCCTGCCCAGTGTTATTAGTACAGTGTCAGTGCTTTTTATTAGCACTGATCGCTGTATTGATGTCACTTGGGATGCCAGTGACACCAAGTAAATTCCCTCCAGCACCAGAATGCCAGTCGCACTCCCGCTATAAGTCGCTGATCGCCGCCATTACTAGTAAAAAAAATAATTAAAGTATATACACCGCCATTTGTAAATGCTATACCTTTCTCGTAAACCAATTAATTTCAGCGTATTGGGATTTTTTTAGCAAAGACATGTAGCAGAATACATTTTGGTCTAAAATTATGACAATTTTTTTTTAATTTAATTTTTATTGGACATGTTTAATAGCAAAAAGTCAAAACAATTTTGGTATTTTTTTATTTATATTGCAAAAAATAAAAAACACACAGGAGATCAAATACCACCGAAAGAAAGCTCTATTTGTGTGAAAAAAGGACATAAATTTAATTTGGGTGCAGTTGCAGTGTTGCATGACTGCACAATTTAAAGTAACACAGTGGTGTAACGCAGAAAAATGGCCTGGTCAGGAGTGGGGGGGAATCCTCTGGAGGGCAAGTGGTTGACTGTACATCAGTCAATTGCCATGGTTTAGTTTTACATGAATACTACTTTAAACTTTTTTTTATATTTTTAGAATCAGATTGCTGATGATCACCAGCCTTTTTCTGTCACTCCCTGTCTGCAAGCATTCACTTCAGCATCAGCTGGTTTGAACTGACATGATGAAAACAACAGCAGGCAATGCCTGTGCAATATGTGTCAGTATGGCTTCTATCCCCTGGGGGTACATGTGATATGGTGACATCCCAAAAGTACAATTTGCAGGCTGTTGTCACTGCTTCACCAGAAATGCCTGAACAAGGACTTTCATGACAGTTTTGCAAGGCATTACTTTAATGATAATGTCCAATTTAATAAGATTAAAAGTAAATTTTGAAATTTCATTAACATGTGAATAATTTTTTTATTCTAGTGATTGGTTTTGGACCCTCCAATTCTGAAATCTAGTAAAACATGTAAATGCACTGTTGCAATGTGCATATGTTTATTTTAGCAAACAAATGTAATTGTGCTCATTCAGTCTTGTCATCCAGGGACTACCTGCCAGAAATAATATTTCTCTACTGTAGTTCAGAAATACAGCTTGGCCATTAAACGGGTCTCAGTTTATGACTATATAGTGATGGAGAATAAGAAGAATATTGTGATCATCACTCTGCTCTCTCTTCCTGTAAGCAAGTTCAAAATCGTGACTTATGGGACTTGCAATAAAACTCTGAGTGGATTATGAGCTCATTATTTTTGGCACGTTTGGAGAATTGAAAGGTTCGCTTTAAAACATCATCAACCAAACCATTACAGTCTCAGCTTAAGTCTCGCTGCAGTGTGGAGCTTTTAGAAAAGTAAATGTATCTGAACTTGCTGGAATGTGTCCTGCAGGTTCATGTTTTTTTTTAGAATATCAATCAGATGGAGAGGGCAAATGCACATACGGACTTTAGCCTAATTGTGTGTGGTAGAAAGCAAGAGGGAGTAAGTACAGCATATCCTCCTATGGAATTAATAGCAACTTTTTGATGAAATCAATGACTTGCCAGCTGCAAATTGTGGATATTTGAAATAAGATTGGGGCCAGCAGCTGCAAAATTCACCACATCATACATATGACAGATGTTACGGAGACCTTTATTTCCCATTGAGGAATAGGAAATACAGGCGTGATGTGAATAAGCATTCAAATGCTTACCAGCATGCAGCCAGCAAATGCCTTTATTTTACTAAAAAGGTCTGGTTGGGTCCCTGAAGAACATGACTGTCGAACCAATCATTTCCCATGTTATAATGTGACCTTAGTATATTTAATGCATTACCGAAAGTAATAAATATGTTTGCAATCTTCTTAACATATGTAAGTAATCTTTAGCTATAGTACAATTAAAAGTAATTAATGTGCAAGTTTATTATAACCTGTTGTCAGCCAATAGCTGAAAAAAAAAGACATGGAAAAAAATGGTAAATACTGAATACATAAAAACAAGATGGAAAAACCCAATGACCTGAAGCTCCAGTTCGGAAGCTTGTGCTAAATTTGCTTTGTCGAGTGTTTGGAAACACTATTGAAGATCATTATATATAGGCAGAAATACAAGCTGGAGCACTGCTAATTTACATGATGTGCTATCAAAACCTGTAGCCAGAACATCTAGAAATACTAGATCTAAAATGGTTGTGAAGCAAGTAACATACCTAGCAAACACAGGAATTTTGTACTTACCCTAATCCTTTACTTGAAGTTCATTAAGAGACAGGATTCAGTTATTCAGCGACAATTGGGTTATACTAACACCTATAGGAGAAATTGGATACTGGAAAAGGAAAATCCTTTGGCCAGAGTGGGTATAACTCTTTCCACTCCCATCTTGCATCCTTTTGCAGAAAACCAGTATTAGGAATGGGTATCAAAACATAAAGAAGTAGTCCCTTGATTATGAGAATTGAACTTAAAAATCCTGTTTTCTTTTTCTTTCAATAAGACACAGAATGTCATTTATCAGAGACCAATGTTAGGTCAAAAAGTAGTCCAGCTGAGGGGTGGGTAAAAGTAACAAAACAAATAACAAGGCTACATAACACAAACAATAGAACTGGGGGCAGCCTGGGTCACAGGTGGCTGAACAGATGGAGCTACATGGGAGACATCCTGTACAGATGTCTTAACCAAAGATTTGGAGACTAGTGGTCTATGAAGAAGACTGCAAGGGTCAAAATTTGCCCCTTGATGGTTCTCAGGGCAGAATGCCGATCAAGACCTGAAAACAAAGACCAGAGTTTGACAGAGTATTTCCTCACACCAAGTAAAGTAAGACTTCCATGTACGATGGTGGACCTTGCAGGAAGTAGAATTCCTAGCTTTTAACAGAGTGGGAATTACCTAATCAGAGAGACCGCTGTCTCTCAAAACCTGGGCGTTAACAGTTCATGCCAGTGACCATGATGCAGAGTAGTAAACTGGTCCTTGGAATAGGTGGTCTGGTCTTGAGCAGGCTGGAGTACCACATTCATCTTGGCCAATTTGGAGCACTGAGGGCCACTAGAATTACCTGGATCTTAATGCAGCAGATTAGATAAGGAATGCGTTTCAGAGACAGCAAGGTAGAGATAACACTATATCGAGTCCAAGGAGTAAGTCACCAGAGCACCCAGAAGAGTTCTGGTCTTGGAAACAAACCTGCTCAGTTTGTTTTTGAACCTAGAGGCTCAGGAGGTCCATAGCTGGCATCTCCCACCTGCAACACAGTTCTTGAATCATTTCCAGGTATAGGGACCATTGCCCTGAGTACTGACATTGCTGACAGAGGTAGTCTGCCTGATAATTGTCCATGTCTAGGATGTGAATGCTGGACAAGCTGGAATATGGAATTCTGCCACTCCTTGAATCCTTTAACCTCTTTTGCTACAGGAAGACTTTTGGTTTATGTACAACAGTGCTGTGGCATTTTCTGGCCAGATCCTGATTGGATGACCTTTCATTCTGAGTGTCCAGCATTTTACGTAGAGATAATCAAATTGCTTGGAGCTCCAGAATGTTGATTGGGAGACTAGATTTCCTAATGATCAAGACTCCTGCACTGACAAGGTTTCTAGCCCTCTAGACTGGCAACCACTATTAGGATATTTTAAGAACACTGTGGAAGAAGGAGTTTCCCCAACACCAAAGATGGATTTGTGAGTTACCAGGCCAAAGATAAACTGGTTCTCGGTGTCAGACATGTTCATTTGTCTAGAGACTGAACAGATTTGTCCCAAAATGAGAAATTATGTTGTAGGGGTCTATAATGGAACTGTAGCAAATGTGATTGCCTCAAAAGGAAGCAAGCAGGATTTTCATGCAGAAGCACAGTTGAACTGCTTCCGGACTGCTGGATCCAAATCTGGGTGACCAGTCAGAAGCTTTTCCTGGGGAAGAATGACTCTTGCTTGAGATGTGTCTAGAATGAGACCCATATACTTCAAGCAATGTGCCAGTTCCAATGCTGATTCCTGAAGGTTTGGGATCTAACCAGCCTTTTTAATGTCTGGACTGTCTAACATTTTAGGTCAGTGCTTCCACCAAATGTTCCTTCAATAGGAAATCATCCAGATACCCCACAATGAAAATGCCTTGGAAGCCTTGGGAGGCTAACACTGGTGCTAATACCAAACGAAAGGGCTACAAACTGGTAGTGTTGTGTGTCCACAAAAAAAAAACGAGGTAATGTTGATAAAAATGGTGATAAGCAATTATGCGAAATATGAAAATAGGTGGAAACCTTTGATGTCCACCAAGGCTAGAAAATCTCCTAGGTGGAGGAGGAATAGGTCTAACCTGGTGGATTGCATACTAATTTTTGGACTTGAATAGCTACATTTAAAGCCTTCGGATGCAAGGTGAGGTGGATGTTTTGGCACAGTGAAAAGGTGCAAGTGCAAGCCTTGATACTTTTCTGCTGTAGTCACAATAGCAAAGTTTCAAAAGATCTGCTAGAGCAGCATTGAGTAAAAATCTAGCTTGCAGTCCCTAGAGATCAGGTCTCTTACCCGGACATCCAAGATGCTTTCTGACAAGATGTCCACAAAGAGCAACAGATGTCCTCTTACTGTGGAAAAAGGGGGCATCCCTTTATGATGAAGAGTTCTTTCAGCAAGTTTAGCGACCCAGGGTCTGGAACTGAATTGAGCCTCTGGCTTGGGCATTGGAATCTGAGGTATGGGAAAAACAAAAGGAACTCTTCTTGGCCTCAGCAGAAGACATCTCCCCAGATCAAAGCCTAGGCTTCCTCAGCTGTGGAAAATTAATATTCTTACCTTTAGTAATGTTCTTTATGAAGCTGTCTAAAAACCAAAAAGACCTTCACCTTCAAAAGGCATGTATAGCAAGTGCTGAGCAATATTTCACTCACATATTTACAGACAGGACACTCATTTGGGAAATAAGACAGGTACATTGTTAGTCAGGTCTATTTTTAAGGCAGCATATAAGCAGATCCACAGTGGGTGCTTAAAGTGGAACTGCAGTGCATCTGAGCATCACAAACCAAATATGCTATTTAATTAATTTTCAACATTTAACGCAAACTCACCCATACGTCCATGTCTACATGTCAACATGGCAGTGGCTATCTTGAGTAAGGGCAGATGATTCATGTATCATTTACTTCCTGGAATCCATCTGCTCTTAGCTCAGGCATAGGCTGAGCTAAGGGAAGCCCCTACCTAACCCTCCCCTCCTGAAGACTGCTGGCATGTATGACATAATTTGTCTAGGCATGGAAACCAGTAAGTAACTAAAGAAATGTAAAAAAAGTTTAACACAAGTAAATATAATATACAGTAGGGAAATAATTTGATCCCCTGCAGATTTTTTACTTTTGCCCACTTACAGAGAAATGAAGGGTCTATAATTTTTTTATCATAGGTGTATTTTAAAAGATACAGACAGAATATCAACCAAAAATCCTGAAACAAAACACATGATATAAATGTTATAAATTGAGTTGCAGTTCAGTGATTAAAGTAAGTACTTCATCCCCTACTAACCAATAATAATTCTGGCTCCCACAGACTGGCTGTTTTTTCATGTGGTACACAGATCAGTCCTGTCAATTTAAAAGGTGCTCCTACTAACGACAACTAGTTATGTGTATAAAAACCACCTGTCCACAGAATCTCATTCTTGCTCACCATGGAGAAGACCAAAGAGCTATCAAAGGACATCAGGGACAAGATTGTAGACCTGCACAAGGCTGGAATGGGCTACAAGACCATCAGCAAGAATCTTGGTGAGAAGGGGACAGGAGCAATTATTTGCAAATGGAAGAAATGCAAAATAACCATCAATCACCCTTGAGCTCCATGCAGTTTGCCTTGAAAGCAAACTTACAAAATCTGCAAGGGATCAAATATATATTTTCCCCACTGTACTTTCCTATCTATTTATTTGGGAACAGGTTACATGTTCCACCCTAAACATGTTCCCATAGCTGCAGCCACCACCTGCCGTCCCTCTCCCTCTGACTGATAGTATGAGAAGTCTCCCCATACTGTCAAATTTGAAACAGTGCGGTCTTGCGGGCCTCCACCCACACGCCGCATCATTTATTATTCATTCACAGACTTCTGTGAATGAATGAACTGAAAGTCCCGACAGCAGCCATTGACTTGTAGTTTTGAATGAACTACTAGTTTGTTGTGGACCTCCGTGGTAGTTCACTGAAGCTTCCTGTCAGAATATCTGCTTGCTTTTATATCTCGTACAGTAAGCAGATATTCTGACAGGTCTGCAGGAGACCTGCATGGCATCAGCGATCTACTGATCGCTGGTGCAATGTTTTCCAGGCTCCTGCAGACAAATATAATAAATGCACATTTTTTACCTGCAAAAAAATGTGCATTTATTATTTTTGTCCTTTAAGCATGATGGGAATGGGAAGAACTGGTCAATTTTTTTTGATGGCCAGCATCCAATTCCTTCTGTGGATGGCAGTATACAAAAAATAAACAAATCAGTTTCCATAGAAATAGAAATTGGGCACCATGAAGTACCTACATGCACGTTTCAAGGGCTGCAGAAGTCCTCAAAGACAGGGCATTCTAATATGTATACACTGGTGTGTAGGCTGGAAATCTGCAAGCTGGCTTGCCTCATTCTTTGCCCCAGTAAAGCTATGAGGTTATCCAGGATGCTTTGGGAAATAATGAAATGTACATGTAGGTACTTGAGGGCATCATATTAACAATTTACTGTACAATGGTGGTTGTAAACAAGCAAAAACTCCTTTGTATTCTGGGACATGACATGTCCTCCAACACATGGACGATTATTAGACATAAGGAGAACCTCAACATCCCTGTTCATGATCACAAGATAACATTTTGCTAAGGATTCTTGAAAGTTCAAGTCATTTCCCTTGGCATTTTAATTTCTGGATCTAGAATAGAAGTTTCAATGCCTAGTATTTAAACACCATTTTGTGACAGTGCTATGTGAGATGAAATGCTTTCACCCTGCAGTCCATTGTTTAAAAGGTTATTAATAGCAGTGAATTGTTCAATTATTCTAGCAAATGTGCTCTAAATTTGTGTCGCTTTAGAAATAACGAGACAAGAATGTTTGCATTAAAATTGTGGTTCCTGTTCTAAATGTAACCTTTTAACCCAAGGGTAAAAGAAATCAGCAATGTGTTTGCCACCTAATTACCGTCTCATTATAGTTCTGTTCAAATGAGTTGTTTTGTCCTACCATTGACAGCTATTGGCTCACAGCAGTGGAAATTCCCAAAGGAAATGGAGCTTCATGTATATTTAGGCTGCCCTTTTTTTTTTTCTTTTTCCAGCACTAGTTCATATGGAATTTTTTCTTAACTCATTAGAGCTTGTATACACTCACACCTAACGAGAGCATTTGGCAGTAGAAATTAGTAAACTGAACTGCTAGGTTCAAGAACTAGTTCATTTTCAGCTGACCCAGCATTTTAAAAACAACCTTAAAAAAATATATATATCAAAAAGTAAAATAGAATACCCACTGTGTTTCCTTTCCCTGAAAGAGGACAGCCAGTAATTTTGGCTTTTCAACATGTATCTGCACAGCTAGAAGAATTGCATATTCCCTCCAATTCTGATACTACCACACCTGTTTTTCAGCACCAAACTAGTGCTAGAATAGGAAGCCTAAAAATGGTCACCCTCTTAAAGCACCAGCTTTTTCCTGATGGGAGTGAGATTTCCCATATCCAACATGCAGAGATGTGTAGGAATTAGAAGAAGTTTATAAGCAGATTACATGGCCCTGCTTCAAGCTGGCAAATTGTTACTACCCTCCAGACTCCACAAGCATTTATCACAAACAGTATAATTAAATAATAAGCTACATCTACCTTTCTTAGAAATTGAGGATGGGGGTTTATCTTCCTGCCGAAGAAAGAACCTCAGAGAAATGGTGAATTTGCCTGGGATCAGTTCACAAAATGTTTTGTGAATCTTGCTCAAAGTTTGCTAAGGGGTAAAGCTTGTTATTCAATCCTGGGCATTTTTAGGGCTAAAGATGAAGCTATAATCAAATATGGCAAGGGAAGCTGAGAACTACATGGTGAACATGTTCTAAAGCCAAAAAATAAAATAAAAGGCTAAAATAAATTAAAAAAAAAAACAACATTATGTCTACCCAGACAGAGTTGTCAACACTTCCCAACACACACTGACAATATGGCTGCAGGAAAACCATGTTTTCATAGAAAGACGAAAAAAGTTATCCATTCCTCCAAATTATTGGCTCTTGTAACTCAGCTGATCAGAGGTTGATCAAAGCTATGCACCCCATTATAGGTTGTTTCTAATTCTTGGCAGCAACCCTAAATAGGTTTTCATTCCAAAAAGTTGGAAAATTCCATAGATTTTCCAGGAACTCATGGAAGTGACAAACCCAAACCTCCCTAATAGAGAAATCTTAGGAAGTACTCCAAGAGGAACCAAGAGATTATCCTTTCTACAGCTCTGTGACTGATTACACTGTTCAACAGGTAAAAAGTTTTGGGCATAAAATTAGCTAATCTTACATAATTTTGGGGTGCTGAAAACGAAAATGACCCTAAAAAATGTTGATTGGCTCTAGTTTCCATGATATATTCACCCATCTAATGACGTAAGCCATTCAAAATTATGATGCAACTTCAGCTGCATATTGCGCAATTGATACTGGTGACCAATAGAAAATTGCATGTATACTGAGATGATGCAATATTAGCCTTTAATTGCATCACTTCACTGCATAAAAGCTGCAGTATCTGTAGCTGATTGTAGTTCGACAGCGTCTTTACATTTAGTTTTATGCTTATATAGGCTACTCAGTAATGCCCCGAACTTGTGTGAATAAAGCAGATAATTTCTGCTATATCTGCGGTGAAATAACTTTTATCTCACAAAAAAGGAGGATAACAGGAATGATTAAGAAAGCCTACAACTTGTATTTTGGCTGCAAGATAGGAGACCAGGACAAGAGCTGGGCACCACATATATGCTGCAATTCTTGTGGGACGGCACTGGAGCAATGGTTGAATGGAAAAAAGGCATCTATGCCTTTCGCTGTGCCAATGATTTGGAGAGAGCCAACAGATCATGTTAGTAATTGTTACTTTTGTATGGTGCCTCCAATTGTAAAAGGGCTAAATAAGAAGAAAAAGTTATCTGTGCACTATCCAAATATTCCATCGGCAATACGTCCAGTTCCTCATGGAGAGGGGCTACCAATTCCTAAAGCACCAGAATCCTTCGTGGTTGAGTCAAGTGAGGAAGAACCTGAAGCGTGTAGTCACGTGCAGTTGTAAGAGATAGCCCTTTCCTCGAATACAAGAGAAAAGCCAAGAGAAGCAAAACCGACACAAACTGAAGACAAAACTAGTGAGAATCCTAAGTATTAAAATGATTCAACTTAGCTTATGGCTATAATTTTTCTTGGTAATCCTATGCAATATATTATGCCATTTAGGCTTTGTTATGTAGTCAATATCACTTGCTTTATATTTGTGGAAAGACATCTATCTATATAATTATTGTGCATTATGTAGTCATTACGCCTATAGTAGAAAACTTTCCGTTTACAGAAAAACTAGAGCCAATTGACAAATTTCATTGTTATATTTGAACTCAGAATGTGAAATTCATTAAGAAATGGATCCTTTTGTTTCCAAAACTGGCAAAAAATAAAAATTTGTTGAACAGTGTTATTTAAATACCTGATAGAAAATATAATTCTTCTTGCTCTGGGGACATTAAAATGGGGTATACACCATGATCATTGTAGTATCGATTAAGTGGTAGGACTGAGGCTACGTTAGTTATGTAAGATGTTCAGTACACAGTTTGGATGCACCAGGCACATCTCCTGAGTCTTGACTATAGAAGCAGAAAACCCTACAACAGAACATTACATAACACCAAAGCATGGAGATCTTTGCAGCAAGAACTGTAAATACAAAGTGAAGTCTACTGCATTAATCAGAAATGTAGCTTATTGATATATTGACACCCAGCATCAACTTTGTGAAGTATAAACCACTAATAAGGAATAAAAAGGTCTTCAACAATATGACGATTTCTTAAATGGTTCTCTTAAGGAGAAAGGCATTGGAAGACATGTCTACAGAGGAAGGGAGTGCAAGAAGCTCAGTGCTTTTTACAAAAGATACAGTAATTATTCAACTCCAATTTTGATTTCAAGTGTAAGTGAACCAACAAAACAGTTTGTGAAACTAGAGTCTAGAAACCAGAGATTATGTTACTGATTATTGATGAAATGATCTGTGACAGATCTGTGTTTGAAACAAACTCCTCCGAGGTACAAGCAAATTAGTTATTCAAGTTTCTGATTTCACTTTAAAGCAAAGCAGCTGATGTTGCATAAACATAAGTAAAGGCAATGTGATAGAAACATCAAGTACATCACTCTGCCCCTGAATACTAAAAAGGAAAACTAAACAACAATACACAGGAGTTAGAAAACAAACTACAAAATGTGATTGAGTAGTTTAGCCACTGTAATATCTTGTTTCTTGTACTTAAAATACACTATAATAAGTTCATTAATTATAGTTGCAATTATTTGGTCCATTTGTTGCATATTTTATGGTAAAAATGGACTCTGTGGTAAACACTAGGTCAGGGGTCCTCAAACTGCGGCCCGCCGAGGACATTTATCCGTCCCGCAGGGTGTTTTGAAATATTTGGCATCCCCCTGCATACTTTCACGGCAGCATCCCCTGCATACTTTTCAGTTTCATTCCATCAGTTCTGGCTGGCTCTGCCTCTCCCTCCCTCAGCTCCCTCACCTGCCCCTCAGCTCCACCCCCAGTGATAGTACTGTGTGCTGGGGATGTAGATCCGGCCGGCGCGGCGAGTAAATGATAGAGGGGTGGAGTCTGTGATCTCTGGAGAAGCTGCCTGCAGTTCTCCTGCGCTGGGCAGTGACAGACAGCCGAGGAGAAGGACACTGATCAGACCCCATTGAATTGATGGACACTGGTGAGGCTGCATTAATGGACACTGATCATACTGCATTGAATCAATGCAGTCTGATCAGTGTCCATTAAAGCAGCCTCACCAATGCCCATCAATGCAGTCTGATCAGTGTCCATTAATGCAGCCTCACCAGTGTCCATCAATGGCATTGATGGACACTGGTGAGGCTGCATTAATGGACACTGATCAGACTGCATTGATGGGCATTGGTGAGGCTGCATTAATGGACACTGATCATACTGCATTGATGGACACTGATCATACTGCATTGATGGACACTGGTGAGGCTGCATTAATGGACACTGATCAGACTGCATTGATGGGCACTGGTGAGGCTTCATTGATGGGCACTGGTGAGGATGCATTGATGGGCACTGATCAGACTGCATTAATGGGCACTGGTGAGGCTGCATTGATAGGCACTGATCAGACTGCATTGATGGGCACTGATCAGACTGCATTGATGGGCACTGGTGAGGCTGCATTGATGGGCACTGATCAGACTGCATTGATGGGCACTGATGAGACTGCATTGATGGGCACTGGTGAGGCTGCATTGATGGGCACTGATGAGGCTGCATTGATGGGCACTGATCAGACTGCATTGATGCGCAGTGCAGTCTGTATGTCTCTGTGTGGGCAAAGCTATTGCTGGTATATTGTTTTTGTAGCACTGTGTATATATGTATATATACAGTGGGGATCGAAAGTTTGGGCACCCCAGCTAAAAATTTGTATTAATGTGCATAAAGAAGCCAAGGAAAGATGGAAAAATCTCCAAAAGGCATCAAATTACAGATTAGACATTCTTATAATATGTCAACAAAAGTTAGATTTTATTTCCATCATTTACACTTTCAAAATAACAGAAAACAAAAAAATGGCGTCTGCAAAAGTTTGGGCACCCTGCAGAATTTATAGCATGCACTGCCCCCTTTGCAAAGCTGAGACCTGCCAGTGTCATGGATTGTTCTCAATCATCCTCTGGGAAGACCAGGTGATGTCAATCTCAAAGGTTTTAAATGCCCAGACTCATCAGACCTTGCCCCAACAATCAGCACCATGGGTTCTTCTAAGCAGTTGTCTAGAAAACTGAAACTGAAAATAGTTGGCGCTCACAAAGCTGGAGAAAGCTATAAGAAGATAGCAAAGCGTTTTCAGATGTCAATATCCTCTGTTCGGAATGTAATTAAGAAATGGCAGTCATCAGGAACAGAGGAAGTTAAAGTAAGATCTGCAAGACCAAGAAAAATATCAGACAGAACAGCTTGCAGGATTGTGAGAAAAACAATTCTAAACCCAAGTTTGACTGCACGATCCCTCCAGAAAGATCTGGCAGACACTGGAGTTGTGGTTCACTATTCCACTATAAAGAGATACTTGTACAAATATGGTCTTCATGGAAGAGTCATCAGAAGAAAACCTCTTCTACGTCCTCACCACAAAAATCATCGTTTGAACTTTGAAAATGAACATATAGACAAGCCTGATGCATTTTGGAAACCAGTTCTGTGGACCGATGAGGTTAAAATTGAACTTTTTGGCCGGAATGAGCAAAGGTACATTTGGAGAAGAAGGGGCACAGAATTTAATGAAAAGAACCTCTGTCCAACTGTTAAGCATGGGGTTGGATCAATCATGCTTTGGGATTGTGTTGCAGCCAGTGGCACAGGGAACATCTCATGAATAGAAGGAAAAATAGATTCAATAAAATTTCAGCAAATTTTGGATGGTAACTTGATGCCATCTGTGAAAAAGCTGAAGTTACAGAGAGGATGGCTTCTACAAATGGATAATGATCCTAAACACACCTCGAAATCCACAGGGGATTACATCAAGAGGCGTAAACTGAAGGTTTTGCCATGGCCTTCACAATCTCCTGACCTCAACATAATTGAAAATCTATGGATAGACCTTAAAAGAGCAGTGCGTGACAGACAGCCCAGAAATCTCAAAGAACTGGAAGACTTTTGTAAGGAAGAAAGGGCAAAGATACCTCAAACAAGAATTGAAAGACTCTTGGCTGGCTACAAAAAGCGTTTACAAGCTGTGATACTTGCCAAAGGGGGCAGTACAAGATATTAACTCTGCAGGGTGCCCAAACTTTTGCAGATGCCATTTTTTTGTTTTCTGTTATTTTGAAAGTGTAAATGATGGAAATAAAATCTAACTTTTGTTGACATATTATACGAATGTCTAATCTGTAATTTGATGCCTTTTGGAGATTTTTCCATCTTTCCTTGGCTTCTTTATGCACATTAATACAAATTTTTAGCTGGGGTGCCCAAACTTTCGATCCCCACTGTATATATATATATATATATATATATATATATATATATATATTGGTATTTTACTAATAGCAATTTTTTTTTAAAGTTTGAGGACCCCTGCTAGGTGGTGCCACAACAGGGTGTATACACTAGGGGTGGGGATGGAATACCTTCTGTAACAATTTAATATACAATTTGAAGGCTCCAATTTGTCTCTTGCATTGTGCCTCACAATTATATGCTGAATAATTTGAGCTCATAAGAGTGAGAGAAAAGCAGCAGTAAAACCATTCTGTGTATCCACATGTCCATTTTTATTTCCAAGAAGCAGATAGGGACAGACTGCTGCAATTTCCCTGGGAACTTTGTAGGTATAAAATAGCTTTAATCAAGCAATAAAATACTACTTTTTATGAAGAGGTAATGTTACTATAGTGCAAAGTGTAATAAAGATAGGTTTCTTTATTTTACCATTATAACTGGAAATAACTTTGACCACACACAAGATCATTTCTCACCAAGAGTTCTAGCCATCATTTATCCTGGCTGCGGAGATCCCAAAATAAGTTCTCAGAAACAGTCACCTTTGACATTGTCAGATTTTGTATAACCAACATAGACTATGTCATGGGGTGGCACTCAATTACACACACATCAGGTATCTGACATTGCAGTGTACACAAGGTTTCAGATGGTCTCCTGGACTGCCAGTGCAATCAGGCTGTGTCCTCATTGTTGCTGTCCCTGCGCAGTTTATGCATTTTTGTCAGTGGAACAGTGTGCTGGTTATTTTCCCCAATCTGTATCTATACACCAGGAACCAAACAATTAGCAGAATAAGACGGTTTACCTTACTCTCCTAGTGATGGCTTCCAGGTGTAAGGGTGCAGAGTGCGCAAACTCCCCCCACCACCAACCCTTTTCATAGAATGCATTGTCTGGCTATGAAGCGTGATGGTAAGATTATCAATTTGACTAGGGTAAGAGAAAAATATGCGGCTTAAGATAGTTGGCCTATGGGAGCTTGGAATATAAATCTGCCCTCTGAGTACCTTTCCATGTTCAGTGAAATTATCATTTCCTTCTGTGTGGAGAAAAGGAAATGATCACTAAATAACAGCTAGAGATAATTCGATTCATGGTTCACTGCAAATCAGACTATGCAATTTTTGATATTTTGACTTGAATTGCACAGTTTGTTACATCGTTTTAACACTGTGGAATTCTTCACACTTTGAATTGGCAAATGAATATTCATTGACAGATACAGCAAATCCTGATTGGCCTGTTCTGCTTTGATTCATGGTGTTTAATAATCAATTTGCTCATCTCTGCTTTCACTCCTGCACGTTAATTAGTGGTTGGTCTTTAACCCCTTCATGCATTAAAGTTTCCATGTCATTGTTCCAAATATTGGACAGGTTTATTGACATTCAATAGTTCAAGTTCTTCAGCGCTCTGCATTTGAATAGTAAACCAGATACAGTATGCAGATAATTAATAACAGCAAAAGTAAAAAAATATAAACTGAATGTTGTAGGTCTTTACTTACAATAGTTAAAGCTAAAGTCCCAGCTGTTTAGTCTTTTACAGATCCGTTAATCGGGATAAAATCAGCGTGAAAAATCTGAAAAGGAGAAAAGTCATAAAATTAAATATGCAAACATTTGTAAAACTACAACCCCTATAGTTTTATCCCATATTATTTTTGCTGTTGTTTTGTAGTCTAACATAATAGGGAATGAAGCATTTAATGGAGAGGCAGCATGTCCTACATTTAAGTACTATAAATAATTTAGAAGTAAATTGGTTTCATCAGTGTTTTACACCAATGTACTTATTGACCTGTTAACAAGAAGGCATATTTATTTACAGCAGAGAAGCTGGAGCAGTGCAGTGCTGTCAGAAAGTGAATGTATTGCAAACAGAAAAACCTTTTATGTAGTCTTGATGATTTGCATTTAATGGTAACTTTGTGTGACATTAAAGGAAATTAAAAAGGTATCTTTACCATTAAATAAATAATACATATGGTAGAGAAAAATTCATAATGTTACATTATAATCTGTAGCTTCTATTATGTTACTTTTGGGTATTCAAATGATGTTTTTTTTAAAATAGGTAATTTTTATTAAACGTTTACTTCGGAATAACAAAACAAAAAGTTTCACATATACAATTTTAACAATAAAAAGTATACAGTATGAACATACAACATAAAAAGAGGAACAAAAGAAGAACAAAAGAAACTTCACGCACCAATGATTGGTTGTTCAGTCTAGTGTTAAACAGATTCAAGAAACCTGATTATGCATAATATACTGTAATTACAGATCATGTCAAACAAAGTAATTGATATCATATTCCTGAAGAAATGGGTTGATCGCTCACAGCGCTACAAGTAACATTCTAAATGTCCAAATAGGTGCATCAGGATTGACAGTTCAGATAATTTATGCCAAATCCTGCATCAGACAGCAGAAAAAAATAGATGAATATCAAATCGCCTCTACTGAGTTGCACTGTCCACACCCCTAGAAGGGGGTGAGCGGGATGAATAACTAGAATCCAGCCACCATGGCCAAATTTTTTAAAATATTTTTGGACAGCCCTTATGTTTATGCATGTCAACTCCTCTCTCCTTAACATAAAATGAAGTGCGTTCCACCACTGATCAAATGTAGAAGGTGTGGAGGAGATCCACTTTTGTAGGATGATTTTATTAGACAATTCTAAGGATCCTATCCATAATGAGTGCATATCGGGGTGGGGGTTGACACCTCTGAGACAATGTTCAGGGCTAATTTTGGGGTCCATCTGAACCAGAGTTGAGCAGAGTGAATTAAGGGACTTAAAGGTGTTCGCCCAGTAGCGGTGAAGCTTAGGGCAACACCACAGCATGTGTATGAGGGATCTTGTGGCTGAGGAGCATGTTTCCCCCCCAAATATGAAGCTTCAGCAGAGTGTGAAGCGCTCTATGGACTATGAAAAGCTAGGTCAGACACTGTGAAAGGGACCTTTGGTAATGGTTCCAATGACTCCACTCCTCATCATCCACCATCTGTACCTGTGTTCTATCACTAATAGTCCTCACCAAGTACAAGATGTAGAAATAGCCATGGACAAAATCGTAGATAACCTAAATTTCAACTAAAAGGTGGAGGCTTGAGCCTGTAAAGCATGATATAACTGGAGATATTGGAAACAATATTTATTGGACAACTGATAGCATTCTGTAAGAGCATTAAGCAACAGAACATCCTGATCATATAGTTGATAAAGGAATCTGAGACCATCCCTCTTCTAGGGGTCAAAGCCTTCTAATTTCCCTAGCTCAGGTAAGGAGGGGTTATCTCAAATTGGCATGTTTAGTATAACCCTCATGATTAGTAAGATTCCGCACTGTTTCCCACAGCCTATGTATCAGATAAAATGTAGGGAGATTGCGCTTGGTGTAAAAATGATGCGCAACTATAAGTTGGACTACAGGGAGTACAGAGAATTGGGAGAGAACTATAGTTTGAATGGGATCTTTGAGATTTAATTCATTCCATTCATACCTGTGCTGTAGTTGGGATGCTATAAAGAACAATCTAGCATTAGGTATCATCAGTCCTCTACCATCCTTAGGCAGCTGCAGGGTAGAGAGGCAGATTCTAGGGTATAGTATAAAACCAACATTGTGGAATCCACACAGAACAATTATGGAGAATATATAATAATTGTGGCATCCAACCCATTTTCACCAGATTAGTTCTACCAATAACTGTTAAGGGTAATTTACTCCAAGTTTTACCGACCTGTTTAAATCTACTGAGTAAAAGGGACCAAGTTTCTATCTACATAGTCACTGACCTGGGCTGTGACCACTACTTCTAAATATTTAAAAGAGATCACTATCCCTATTTGAGAGGCAGCTGTTGGCAATTCTGATGGGCCAGAGTCAAGCGGTAATAAAAACTGGCTTATCCCTGTTGATAGTACAGCCTGAAAATGAGCCATATGTAGTTATTAGGGAAATAACAGAGACTAGTGAGGAAAAGGTGTCTCCCGAATATAACAAGATATCATTAGCGTACAATGCTATTTTATCTTCGCCTGTGCATCTACAAAAAACTATAATCAGGGGATTTGCAAATGGCTGCTGCTAAAGTCTCCAGAACCAGTGCAAATAAAAGAGGTGATAAGGTACAATCCTGTCTTGTTCCTCAATGTAATGGGAATGGATTCGATAGATGGTCATTGACCAGGCATCACCATAGAAAATTCCACTCTATACTGTCAAAAGATTTTGCCAAGTCAAGCGGCAAAATAGCCCTACTGGCAGTATTATTTGCAGGGACTTGCAAATTTAGAAATAAACACCTGATACTTAGAGCTGTAGTTCTATTTGGGATAAACCCAAATTGGTCTGGGTGGATTGAAGTAGCAATACATTTTGAGAATTGGAAAAGGAAATTGAGCGATATGACTCTGGGATGCATGGATTCTTTCCCAGTTTCAGCAGAACAATAATAGCAGCCTTGTTCATAAATGGTGGGAGGGATGCCTTTTCGAAAATGTTATTAAATACTTCCAAAAGCTCTGTTAATAAAATATCCCCATATGTTTTATAAATTTCCCCTGGAAAGCCATCTGCCGCTGAGGCCTTATTATTGGGGAGACTGTCCACAGCGGTTTGTAATTTTTGCAGTGTCAGTGGCTTATCCAAGGTTTGTCTATCAACAGAAGATAGCACCAGTAAGTTTATGGCATCTAGAAACCTGATCAAATCCTAATCCAGATATGATGTCTTACTGCTATGCAATGTTGTAAAGAAGTCACAGAAAACAGAAGATATATCCTGGGTGGTATGAGCTAGTACAGAGGTTTGAGTCCAGAGCCCTGAGACATAAGCTGATGGCCTCTGAGCTTTCACTATAGTAGCTAGAAGATGCCCTTCCTCAAAATGTGGTTGTTGAAGGAAGAACCGTTTCATTTCCACCTTCTTTAGGGATAGATGCATAGTCCTGTTAGCGCTGCAACCAATCATGGCTAGTTTCTGCATTGAGATTAGAAATACAGTATATCGCAATTCTACTTGCTTCACATTATCAGCTAAAAATTTCTCCCACCATCTAGAATGTTTTTAACTTTTGAGATTTCAGAAATAAGAGTGCCCCTAAATAGGCTTTAAGAGAATCCCAGTAAATGGGCAAAGCTGTAAATGATTTGTTGGCTGTACCATAGATTGACAGGTCTATTAACACCCCTTCCAGAGAGAGGGAAAAAGTTCTAACCAATATTGGATTGTAAAGAAAACTTTAAAACCAGTGTGGAGTGATCTGAAAGTCCCCATGCTGCATACTCTATATCCAGGACAAAAGGTAAGATTGGTGGTATGCCAAGAGCCAAGTCTATTCTAGACAAGGCCCTATGAGTTCGGGAAAAACCTTAACAGTGTTTAACATCCAGTTGACATAGCCTCCAAATATCAATCAGCCCAATCTCCTGGATATAATTGGCAAAAGCAGTGCAAGAAGAGGCAATCATGCTAACACCAGGATGATATTGTATTTGTTCAAGGAGGGATCCATATAGTTATTGAAATCTCCTACTAGCATCCATGGAACATCAGACTTTGAACAGTGCACAGTAAAGAAATATAAACCATTTACCATTTTCTGCTTCCCATCTGAACACATAACAACTAGCACCATACCATGGGTGGACTGACAACTCATGGGGCTCCCGGGCAATAGGGGATCATGGGGCCCCTGTGTCCTTGCCCAAACTCAAAAAACCCTATGAAAAAGGTACCAGGGGCATCTCATGGGGCCCCCTACTGACCCTGGGCCCTCGGGCAGTGCCCAAGTTTCCAAATGGTCAGTCTGCACCATACATTTATAAACACAGAGTGGGGAAAGTAACAGTCATCCCAATAAATAGTGTAGGACAGGAACTCAAAAATGTCCAGCCATGTATGGCCACCAATAGGTTGGTTATGAAGGTCTTTGACTTGCATGATCTATATATCCGTGAAGTGTACAGATACCAAAACAAGAAAAGAAAAATGTAAAAAGGAAACAAAAACATCCTTAATACTGTATGAAGGGTGAACAAGTAAGTAGCTTAACAGAGACAAACACGTGCTCCCCACGGGAGCTACTACCTGGTGTGCCATGTGACCAGGAAAAAAACCATAAAGCCGCCAATGTTAGACACAAGACAGGATCCACAGAGTAGACAAAAATAATGCCTGAATGTAGGCATACAGCAAAAACATATGTTTCCCCTTACTGCCGAGCAGGGCAGAGCTCCATCAAATTTAACTGTAAACACAAGAAAAGCTTGTATCGGACCACATTAGCCCCTGTAACCTAGGAGATCAGGTTGGTGCAGGAGAGTGGCCTGATTGCTGATAGGTATCCAGCCAATGTGCAGCCGCTGCAGGTGACTCAAAGAAAGGAGTGATACCTTGTGCCACCACCTGCAATCAGGCAGGATACAATGTAGAGTAGGTGAGGTCTAGTTGATGCAGTCGGTGCTTCACAACTGAATATTTAGTTCTTTGATGCTGAACGTCCGCTGAGAAATCTGGAGACAGGAACATTTTTGAGCCATCCATCTTGAGATCAGCGTGTTGTCTGGCTTTTTGCAGAATGATATCTCTTTTGTGGTAATTCAGCATTCTTAGCAGGAAGGTTCTGGGGGCTGACCCAGCAGGAGGTGGCCAAGCCAGGACCTGGTGTTCCGTTCTCCACAGAAAACAGGGAAGTAAAACTCTCAGCCCCAAATATGGACTTCAGCCAGCATTCTATGAACTCCACTGGCATCTTACCCTCCCTTGTTCTGGCAAATCCACAATTCTGATGTTGTTCCAGTGGAGCTGGTTTTCCAGATCCTCCAGTTGGGTGTCATGTGCAGCCAACTGTTGAGACATAGTTTTGGAGGATTGTTGTAGAGGGTATATGGAATCTTCCAAATTACTTATCCATTCCTCTACTGCAAATACACACTTTTTAACCACTTTCGCCACCCTATAGCAGAAATACTGTACAGGGCGGCACGGGTGAACAAAATCACATTTTATATATATATATATATACACACACACACATACGGTACATGCATACATACACGATTTTGCATTTCTGGGTCGTGCCGTCATTCGCTGCCTCGGCTGTCAATCACTGGGTCCCGAGCAGTGATTATTTGCCGGCACTCGGTGATTGCCGAGTATGATCGATGGGGGAGAGAGCTGTATGTAAACAATACAGTTATCTCCCCTGTCAGCTCCAGCACACTGCTTTGTATGGCTCTGCATAGCAGAGCCACGCAAAGCAGTGTGCCTACAGTGGAAAGCACAGACACAGCCTCATAGTAAAACACACACAGCACACAGTTAACCCTCTGATGGCCCCAGATGTTAACCCCTTCCTGCCCAGTGCCATTAGTACAGTGTCAATGCTTTTTATTAGCACTGATCACTGTATTGGAGACACTGGGGATGTCAGTGACACCAAGTTACCCCCAGTGTCAGAATGCCCGCCGTAGACTCGCAATCTCACTATAAGTCACTGATTGCCTCTATTACTAGTAAAAAGTTATGAAATTTGATTTTTAAAAAAAATTTTATTGGACATGTTTAATAGCAAAAAGTCAAAAATATTGTTTTTTTTCTCAAAATTGTCACTTTTTTTCTTTATAGTGCAAAAAAAAAAAAAAAAAAAAAAAGCACAGGTGATCAAATACCACCAAAAGAAAGATCTATTTGTGGGGGAAAAAAAGGACGAAAATTTTATTTGGGTGTAGCATTGCATGACAGCGTAATTGTCAGCTAAAGCAACGTAGCGCCGTAACTAAAAAATGGCCTGGTAACTCAAAAAATGGCCTGGTCTGGAAGGGAGAAAATTACTCTGGAGGGCAAGTGGTTAAAATTGCTCAGGTCCTGCCTTATCAGTGTTATGTCCTCTTGCATGCCCTCAAATACCCTGTTAATGCTGGATAGGGAACTAATGCATGAGGTAAATGCTTTCATAACGTCTTTCAGAGTAGGTTCAGGATCTAAGGCAGGGGAAGCCGTCGGCGATTGTTCAGATGGGAGGACTGGACTATTCACTGTGCCATCTTTTGGGCCCCACGTGGTAGCGTCTTCCTTCCAGACCGGTGAACCCATAGTACAGGGTTCCGACCCAGCCACCAATGGTAGTGGTGCCAGTGCAGTATCAGCTCCACTGGATTCCTTGACTGGTGTTTGGGCAAAGCATTCCAGGTGGACAGCAGTATTCCAAAGCTTCTCCTTCAGTGAGTGTTGGGACTGTGAGCCAGCACCATCTTAGGAAGGATGGTCTGCGGCCACCACATTTTCTCTGTTCTTTTTTTGTCATGGTTGCCGGCCAATATAGCTCACCAAAAAGGAGCAAAAGAGGTACAGGGGAGCGGTTGCTTTAATCCAAACAAAAATTGCAGGCTTTCAGGGACATTTACAGATGAGACTTTTCTTAATCCTATTTTCCCTAGTGCCCAGTACTGGGACTGCTACATTACAGAAAGCAGAGTGGATCCCATTTTTCTGAGAGGATCTTGGGACCTGTAGTCTTATACACAATAGATACTGTATTCTTGAGTGCTGATTGAACTACAACTACCAGAGAGCTGGAGAAAGAAGAATGCTGGGAGAGCAGATATATTCATTAGCAAAGGACTGACTCTCCCTCTCTTGACATGGGATTTAGAGCTGAATACAAAGGGACTGCCATTCTCCTAAAGAGACTGTGGGCCTACTGCTGCAGGACTGCAGGGGTTGCATCAGTGTTCTCTGTACCGGTCACTGTCAGGTGGCAACTGCAAACAGCCAAGAGGCTGTGCAAGAACTCTGTTCCTAGGAGTCCATGCTATCCATGGGATTGGTGAGCGGGCAGATGCCCAACCTCTTTTTGTCATCACTCTAGAGACACTGCATGCAGACGCTGTTAGACCTCAGTATCAGGAGATCTCTATTTTGAGCAGTACCACAGCCTGTTTAACTTCATTAAATTACCAGTATTCACTAATGTTCATGGGCCCCACTATTGCTAGAAGAAGATGGATACCACCATATCAAGAACTTTAAACAACACAGGACTCAAACTGCAATCTCTACTTAAAGGAACCTCTTCTCTTCTAAGGACATTTTTATTCAAATTCAGGTACTTATATCTATTTGTGCCGGAGTATACATTTATATAATTATCTGCATCCTTCATTGCAGTGCCGGAGGCCTAAAAGAAGCTGATAAGTCACCAAGCCCTCTTGCTGCTGGTGTTGCAATAGTGAGAGTGAACAAGGCCCCTCCAGATCCGGTATTGATTTTCAGATGCCCATGACCACCTAACTTCCAGTAATCAGAGAGGGAGCCTCCTATACACCCTGTGAGCTGCACCCACTCATCCCTTAAGAGGAGCTCTGGCTATCCCTGGATCATCATTTAAAGCCCCAGGATCCATCCACCTTTAGAGTGAAGTTACTCCTACACCTGACCTGTTCCTGATCCTTGATGACATCTGGATATTTATCTATATGCACATTTATACTGCGCGTCTGGTGAGTATGCATTTCTTCTATAACTAAATGCACAAGCACTGGCTTATCAAGGAAATTGGCATTTTAGGAACATGGAAAGTCACTTTTGAACTGCTAATCATCTATACCTTATATGTTGTTTTTATTCATTATATGGACTATATACACCTTTATAATAGAATCTTATTATTTTATTATTTTTAGCGCTACACTCTCCTTTTACACAATAGTTGAAACTTCTCATGACTATATAATTTCTTAACGTTGCTGATTATTTCTATTTTACCAGTGTTCTGTTTTATGCGTTAACTGGGGCTATATATCCTAAACCTATATTCCGGTGTTCTGCTCTTATGAACAAGTCTAATATAGGAGGTATTACTAAAGAATTGTGTCGCTTACATTATTATTCTTTGATTGCTGAAATATATCTGGACCCAGAGTGTCATAGGTGTCAGGAGGCTTGCAAGGTCAGGGCAACCACTAGGGACAAGTATTATCAAGTGGATCCTCTGGGGGTAGCGCTACCTATGTTTACTATATTTTCTGCTTTATAGTATTGCAGTTGTGCTTTATTGATCTGCTTTTCTCCATGCAAGTATACAGGTTAGCTCAGACACAGTCTCTAGTTGGCACTCAGTACTGGATTTTACTCCAACAGCTGTTCAGTAGTGATGTCAAAGCTAAACTCCAGGAATTCAGCCAGTTTCTAAAATGTACTTGCATACAATACGTTAAGTCCAATGAGGTGCATCCCACCACGTGGATTTATCTTTTTATTTACAAGTGTCAGTTTCATGGAGTACCAGGAGTACTATACTCAGGAGAGATGCTGCCAATTCACTGTAGGCTTTTTATTTTGTGAATGAGTACATAAAATACAAGGTACTCTGTGATTGCACAGGAAGAGGGGAGGGGCAGGCAGAGCAGCTGCATATGACTTTGCAGTTGCAGCAGCTGAGACCAGAAGGACCAACATTGGAACACCAGAAGTATAGCAATAGCTATGCTCCCAACCCTGAGTAAAAGTATCAATTGTAAATCAAAGAGATAAGCTCATGAGTTGGCATGCAGTTCGTTGGATCTGACCCATAGTGAGCCAGCACATTTTAGAAAGTAGATGAATTCATTGAGGTCAACATCAAATGCAGTATCTGAAAGAAGTTTAGTCAGAAGGGAAAGATTTTAGATCTGTACAGTGTACTAAAAGTTCTATTTATCGATGTTTTCACCCAAGGGTCACCCATTTTCACATATTATTAAATTAGAAAAATGGGTGAATCATGGGTGACAACTGTATAAATCTTCAGCAAAAACATTAATAAAACTGATCCTTAAATGTATTCTCCTATTTTTATAATGCCTCACATCTTGAAATTTCTGCTTACGAAATAAAAGGAAAAATATGTTGGTCTGCTGAGAAGTCATAGCAGACTTTTTTTTCTACAAGCATGTGATGATTAAATCATAGCCTTCAGCAAAAGACAATGTGTTGCAAATGAATAGTCCATTAAAAGACAAAATAAACACACCAAGAAGAAGCACCACAGTGACAAACTCATTTCTGTCACTCAGCTTTCCCTTGCTATCAGCATGTTTATTGTCAGTACAGAACGGACTGGCTTGTTCCTCTCACACGTTAGTTACTGCAAGAGGATGATACCAGACAATAGTATAACTAGCACATGTTTGGTTTAACACCCCCCCCATTTATCAAAACTATTTTCGATAATAATCATACAATTATATCATCATGCACGTTGGAGGTGGGAGCAGAATGGGCTAGTAGAGGGTAGACAGCAGAAGCTGTAGATACAGCTGTTACTTAATGTAGAAATATTGAATTTAGCATATTGTTTCACCTGACTCGCGAGAGTTCAGGTGACTATCTCCTGCATATTTATCAACATTTGAAAATAGTTGGAAGGGATGCGTTGAAGGGACAAAGAAGAAAAATGCAGCACCTGCTGAAAACTTAGAGGCACGGCCATTAAAGTGGCTTTTGCATCACAGTGTATGACTTTTAGTGTGAGTGTAAAATAACCCCCATCATTGGAGTCACTGGCAGCAATAATAACCTCCGGTATTGGTTTAAATGGCTGCAACAACCCCCCTTAATCGTTGGGCTGGTCAGTGTCAATAATATTAAACTTCCAGCTTTGGCAATCAGTGGCAGGCTATAATAATAACCTACCCACATTAGTGGTCAGTGACAAGCTGTAATAACCCATCCCCCCCAGCATAGATGTTCAGTGGCAGGGTTTCATAATATCCACTACCCAGCATTGGTGTTGAGAGGTAGGTTGACATAATAAAGCAAAACCCCAGCACTGGTAGCCAACGGCAGGCTGTGATAATAAACCCCCACAAGTACTGGTGGTCAGTGTATTACTTACCTGAGCCCACCCTATCGATGTGCTGCCTCTCTCCCCATTGGCCGGGACTATACTTTTACTGTCAGTACGGGATCACTCTGCCTGACAGTTCCAGCCTCTTTCAGTGTTTGAGGAATACAGAGATGGTATTCAACAACATTAGGTTATCTTCCCAACAAAGTAATGATGATTAACAGCATTTCTTTGAAATCAGTAGAACAGACAAATCAAGGGTTTTGTCTTTACAGCACAGTGATTATGCTTTATTGTTTCTCTTCTCTCAAAGCAAGCATTTAGAACAGCCTTTTCAACACAGATAAACCCTTGAAATAACTTTCTGATCTCAGGGAACCCCTGCTAAAAATTACTATATCTACAACACATGATACATTAGTGTGATGGTCAGTGGGAAGAATGCTCCTTACACTTGTGTTCCTTAGGAAGAATTACCACCTTACAGCTAAAAATATCAATGGTGTCAGTGGGAATTTATCTGAGAGGGAGAAATTACTCATTGCTTAAGGAACTCCTACCAACCTCTGGAGGAACTCTAGGGTGGCTGAGAAATCCTGGTATAGAGAAAACTCTGTAAATAGATTGTTATGACACAATACAGTCTTGGGATGGCTTATACTGTAATTTAATTTCTTGCAGCAGTTTCCCAGCAAGCAGGAGGACTGTGCCATCTGGCATAATAATAGCCAGTGAAGCATGATTTAGGTCATTTCCATATAAAATTTGGCCAACAGGGTGAGGAATAGTAAAAATGTTAAACATAAAACATTTCAGATATGCTGTATTATATTAATGAAATAAGTACTTACTATAAGTACAAACACATGCTAGTTTCCTTTTAGGCTTTTATAACATGATGCTTTCTCTGGCCATTTAACTATGTGACAACACTGTACAGAATAAGCAAAATGTCTGCAGTACTTTATTGTGGATTGAACTTTAGGTGTCTTTAAATGCGTACATCCATAAGTGCGCACACTGTTTACAGCATTGGCTCACAGAACAAGGAAGATTTCTCAACTCTTATTTTTAAAATGCACTTTTCTTTTTCTTCTACTTCTTTCAAGAAAGTTTGACAAAGGAGTGTAAAGTCTATCACCACGGGAGCCAAATCCATTTATGAAAAGAATTGATGTGACTGGAAAGTCAGTAGCTTCTATGTGCAGGGCCAATATGTCATACCTTCACTGACAAGCCATCCTCAAGGGATGTGCCTGAAGTGATGTGAGAAGTATTGTATTTTGGCTGCATATACACTCCATTATAATGCTTTCTTCCTAATGTAAATTGCACAGCAAAATATTAAAACTTACCAAATAACTCATTAATGATACAAAAGCACTGGATCTCTTCTACAGTAAAGGCCAGCAAGAAAGTTCATATCTATTTTTTAAAGGTCCCCCTGGCATCAGTAAGTTAAGTAAATGGCTCTGGCAGCAATAATCACATCTTCTCCAGTGCTGTGCACCACAGTAATTCTAAAAATGTCCTCAGTCTTCCAGGGGAAATAAGTCCCATTGCCATTTAGCCCCGAAGACAGATGACATGCTGAGAGTGCAGGGCATCATGGACCCTTCCCCACTATGCACCCTGCACTTTCAAGTACAATGATGTAGAGAGCAGTGCTACCAATATTACTGCATCCAGAACTGCCCAACTTCAGATCTCCATAGAATTGGGCAATAGAAGTATGTGGAAAAAAAATTCACACAGAGGCCCTATGAGGAAGAGTAATGGGCTATAAAAGGAAACTTTCACAAGCTTTAGTCAATTTTATTTATTTTTTTTCTTTATTGGTTTACAAAAATGTATTACGGAAACAATAAAAGGTCTTTTATTTGACAAGCATGCTTGGCTTTCAATTAACAAAGCCAAGTACCTTTTGTCATGCTTTCTGTCCACTAGTAAAATGCTATCTTATTTTACAACTTGTGGTGGCTGTGTTCGTTGGGCTTCTGTACTGAAAAATAAACCTGAGTAATTAATACAAGGAAGAAACTTCACAGATTGTAGGCCTATATACAGCTGCACCTCCTGGCAAATATAAAACATGTTTTTTTTAAGCAGACAGGTCTTGTATTCCCCTAAAAGTAGGCAAAAAGCAGGTCAGAAGGAGGTCAACTGAATATGTCAATGAATTCTGAATAATCACTCAAGTATCTCATACTGATGCCATTGATGCAAGCCCAAAGTTTATTAATACAGGCCCTAAATTAGATTGAAATTCAAACTTTTTTTTTTAAATTCCTTTTTTAAAGTTTTCATGATACAGACAAAAATCAAATCATCAGGATTGAGAAGAAAAAAATGACAAATAGGCAGTGAGCTACATGTACACAATTTGTGCATACATACTGTAAACAAGAACTAGTAATGGGGCAAAGGCCCCCTGTGGACTGACGGTGTCTCCACACCATATAAATAGTATTAACAGGAATATGTGAGGGGGGGGGTATGCTCTTATGAGTATCCTAAGAGCAGCCACTTAGTGGAGGATAACATACACTCTATCAAAAGGAGCAGAGTCAGACCCATGTTTATATGGGGTGGCAGTGTTTCTCTGTTCTAGAAAATAAAAAGGATGAGGGGATGGCAGGTACCTGATATAGTGGATTGCTGGGTAGGTCTCCAGTGTCTTGGTTAAACAGAGAATGAGGATGACCAGATGTTTCCCAGGTGCTTAGGACCCAAGGGCCTCCACATCTGGGGGAGGCAGTCAATGAGCTAAATTAATTATTTTCAGAGCAGTGCATAGTCAAACCAATAAAACCCAAATTTTACAGAATTGTTCTTCTTTGTGATCAGAAAAGGCCAGAATGTTTTCCATTGTACACATTTCCTGAATTTTTCAAAGCCAATACCCATAGGGGGTGGTATTGTCTGTTTCCAGAATAACAGAATGCAGGCTTTGGCTGCATGAAGCAGATGAATAGTGATAGAGTATTTGTTTATTCTGAATGACATGAGAGCCAGGTGAAGCAAGTATGCTGCAGGGTTGTCCCCTAGTTGCACATCAGTTCATTTGTAGATCGGTTTGCGGAGCTGTGTCCAAAATCATTGTAAAACCAGGAGGTTCAAAAGATATGGAGGTAAGTGCCTTCTTGGGTTAAGCATCTTTAACACTTGAGCAGGATTCGAGGAAAGATCTTGTAAAGTGATGAAGGAACCTTGTACCAACTAGACAAGGTTTTAAAGCCAGTTTTTTGTATGGCATTGGAGATGGATGCCGTATGTGTGAATCGAATAATACGCTTCTTTTGTTTTTCCAATAGGCTGGTGCCAAGGTCAGCTTTCTGGCTAGAGATATAAGGTGGGGTCTGGTTGGCAGCAGGAAGGGCAAGCATCTTATAGGCCATGGATAGGTCATGTCTAATAGGAGATGATGAAATGCATGGCTTTTCAAAGCTAGTGCGGAGAGGCAGTGGGAAGGTGATTTTCCAAGACTTGTGAGAAAATGCTGCATCAAGGAGGGGGGGGGGGGGGGGGGGGCAGTCATGTTTTGAAGCTGTTGTAGATTTAAACACCTGACACAGAAAGGAAAACCTCAAAAACGAGATTTGCTACAGTCAAAAGTTGAAACAGTTCATTAGTCCAGCCTGGAACAAAATTAGAATGGTCGATCACAGTCATTAGACGTGAGGGGTAGACGTTCATGAAAATATTGTTGCCCTCAGCAGGGACCATCTTGGCAGTGTATCCCAACAAAGTGCAACTGATGGAGGCAGGACAGTTCTTAGCCAGGGAATACCTCGAAGTGGGATACCCGCTATGATCTCCTCTAATTGGATCCAGCGTTTGCTATCCGTTTGCATGCACAAATCCAGAGCTCATGCAAGATGTACAGCTCTGTGGTAGTTCAGTTGGTCTGGGAAACTCAGGTTTCCTCTACATTTATGGAGGGATAGGATAAGGTGCAATAATTGATGGGAGTTTTGCTCCCAGAGAAAAAAAAATTTCTCCACAAATTTGCCTAAGAAAGGCTTTAGGGATCCCAATGGGTAAAGCCTGTAACAAATAAAGTCGGTGCAGGAGGACATTCACCTTGAGAACATTGTTTCAGCCAAACCACAAGAAGTATTTAGTGGATCATTGTCGCAGGTCCCGGGAGTCCAGTTTGTAGGATGGTATCAGCCGCCGCTGAGGCTGTCCTACAGACTGGACTCCCTGGACTGGTCTGAGCAGCGTCCATTTCGCCACTATAGATGTCACTGGAATCATTCAAGGATGCTGCTCCCTCTTCCTATACCAGTGGGGTGATCTCCTGTTGTTCTCTACCTTGGGGTGTGCGGAGATCGAACATGTTCTAGTTAGCTCTGATATGGCCTAAAAATGGCTTCAATGTGAGGAGAAAAATGAGCAGGCACAAAGGACAGCCTTGTCTGGTCTTGTTGCACATTGAAAGTTCAATAACACCTTCACTCTGACTCTGGCAAATGGGAGCAAGTAAATCTCATTGATCTATTTTCTGAAGTTGGTTCCTAGAACCAGATGCCAAAGTACTTGCCGTATGAATGCCCAGTCCACCCAATCAAATTCTTGCTGTCAGTGAAAAGCAGTACGGTTGAGGTGCTGGTAGCGTGTGCCATATGGATCACATTCAGGGCTCTTGTATTGTCTTTAGCTTCCCTGTGGGGAAGGAAGCCCACTTGGTCAGGATGGATTAGTCATTGAATATGGGATTGAAGCTTACTTTGACAACGATAGATGCACTTAGCAAATAATTTGAGAAGTAGTGTTCTTCTCAGAGAGCATTGAATGCCATGAGAATGGGCAGAGTCAGAATCTGTACAAAAGTCTTCTAATACAGCAGGAAGAAGCCAACAGGGCCTGGGGATTTATGCAGCTTGGAGTCCTTCAGAGCCAGAAAAAGCTCTTCTGCGGTCAAGAGCATGAGTAGGCCAGACTCCGATAGGTATTGATATTGCCAATGTGGTCCTCTCCAAGAGGGCCAAGGAAGATGGTGACGAGTTGTATAAATCTTCATAGAAAGACACAGATGATGATAGATGTAAAAGTTTCCCCATCATGTGTGGGGAATACATCTTCAGACAAGATTCTCTGAGGGCCCTAGCCAGCACCTTCCCTGGCTTGTTGCCCCACTCAAAAAAGTGGGATTTCAGTTTCACAAAGTGAGCCTTCATCTTATCAGAGAGAAGGGCCCGAAGCCTATCTTGGAGTATGTTGTTTGTGCCAATGACCTTTTGTGATGTAAGTCAAGAGCTCGAATTTGAGAAAGCAAGAACACCACCTGTTCTAAGTGCTTTTTCTTCTGTCTCAATCCATGTACAATAAGAAGTCCTCTGATGAAACATAAAATCATCAAGAGTTCACTTGATTTTATCTTTGATTTTAGCATCCTGGATTAGGTAAGCATTTAATTTCCATTGCCAAGTTGTAAAGGCGTTCTAAAGCTCGCAAGAGAAAGTTCTAGCACAACAGCTGCATGATCAGACACAGTGCAGGTGTCTACAAATGACCTATGAACCCGAGTGAGGTCAGATTGGTGAAGGAAGAAATATTGAATACGGGAATATGTTTGATGTGCTGCTGAGAAAAATGTATAGTCTTTCTCATTGTAATGAAATGTTCACCACACATTGACTAGCATTTCAGAATGCAGAAGAGGTTTGAAGCATCTTATAAATGTGTAAGAGAGATGTGAGGACCAATGCAAAATCAAGGGATCCAGTGCAATGTTCATATTCCCTCCCAGATTGAGAACTCCCTCTGCAAAGAAGTCAGTTTCTCCAGACACTTTTAAAGAAAAGATATTTGATCAGTGTTGGGAACATAGAGGTTTGCCAAGGTCACTTTTGTCCCCTTCAAAATCCCTTTTACAAAGAGGTAGTGGCCCAGGGGGTCTGCCTTTATGTCTTTGAGGGCCCCACTGAGTACTGTGGGTGATTACAATACTGACTATGTGTTGCAATTCAAACTTTAAAGTGTGTGACCACCTTTAGACAGTAAAAATGCATTGGCTTATTTTGTCTGCTATAATTTGTTGTGATGTAAAGCAACATACCCACGTCACTGGATTCATGCATGGTCCATATCAGGGACTCTTTAAGCAGTGAATCAAGGATAGCCATGACTAATATGGAACCTACACCTTAAAAACACAAGTTAACATTGGTAGTACCTAGGCTTCTCCCCTTCCATGCTAAATATCCTAAACAGTGCTGTCTCACTGGCCCCTTTTTCAGTCTAGCTGTGCTTCCTCCTAAGTTAAAAGCCTCTAAATGTATTAGCTTCCATACCCAACCTAACTCCAGAAAAGATTTGTCTGAAAATCCCAGAATTCTGGAAATATTTTGGCTAGTTGCAGCTATAACCAAACAATCAGGAAATCAAACTTGTGGATGAAGAGAGGTACTGTATATCTTCCCAAACGTTAAATGAATTATTTCAGCCAGACTGGCACCAAGTTAAAATGGACTGTGTCCTGGCTCTGAGTTTTTCTTAGCCCAGTCAAGTTACATAAAAGAAGAATGTCAGAATTTATAATCATTCTCAGGGAGATATACCTCCCTTCATTCACCAGTCGTGTCACTATCTCACACAGCAGATAGCAAAGCCAAGCTATTAGATGAATTTAACAATGCTGAAATTCCTTCAATAAATGTATTTATCTACATTTTACAACCTTGTTTTGTGCATCTTTGGGAAATACTGTATGTCACAACCAGCTCCATGTGTAAGAGAGCTCACAGAAAGACCTAATCAGACACTCAAAAAATAATGTGTAAAAATAGTGACATACACACATCCAAGTCATGACATCTTTTCAAAGCCACAAGATTACATTTTCAAAAAATAGACATGCAATACTTTTTAAAAATTAGTCACAGTGAATAGCAGCTCATACATGCATGTGTTTTGCATAGATCAAGCAAAACAGTAGTCTGCTCGAACATTTTCCTAAATATGAAACCTTACTTGCTAACATAAATATACCATACACACATACATACTGTATATCTATCAATTTTATATACATACATACAGACACAGAGTGCATTTTTTTTAACTACTAAACTTCAGCTGGCCACAATGTAGCTATCTTACAAATTTGTTTGGGAGTAGCACTAGCTTTTTCTGCCCAACTAATGACAAGAGCTCTCGTAGGATGAGCGCAAATACTGACTGGAGCATCTTGACCACTGAGGGTAAAAGCTTCTACAATAGACATTCTTAACCATCCGGCAATAGACCCCTTGGTAGCTTGCGTTCATTCCTTCCCACCAGCATATAAAATGAACAAGGAATCTGAACGTCTAAAGTCTTTGGTAGTTTCAAGGTAATTTAGAACTGTTCTTTTTATATTTAACATATGAAATTCCTCTTCTATTGTTCCCTTTTTCTACCCAGCTAATGACAAGAGCTCTCGTAGGATGAGCGCTAAGGGTACTCACTGTCAAACCTTTGTGTGCCCCATCTTGCAGAAATTCCAGCACTGAAGAAACTTCCTGAGGGTTTCAACCTGATGCACTGCACCAAGAATTGTAAACCTTCCAAACCTTGGAGAAATTTTATCTAGTAACCTTTTTTATACTTGCTAGAAGGTTGCAACCAGACAATGTGAAAACCCTTTAGATTTCAAAAGTTGCTCTTCAGAAACCAAGCAGTGAGTTAGCTTGACTAACCAAGAGACCAAGGGACCCTGAACTACCAGATCCTGTCTCAGCAGGAGGTGTCAGTAAGATTCGACTTGCATCTAGAGAAGGGATGAAAACAATGCCCTTCTCCAGATGGTGAAATTCCCATGTTTGAGCTACAGCATCCAGTCCCAGGGAAAGATTGTTCCCATCCAGAGAAAAGAATAGAGGCACCTGTGCATTTTCTTGAGTCACAAGGTGGTCCACCCACGGCCGTCCCCATTTCTTCATGATCAGATGGAAAACCTCTGGGTTTAGTGACCACTCTGCTTTGTATACCTGGTGATTGCAGAGATAATCTGCAACTTATGTTACTGGGAGGACCAGAGCCTCACAGAAAAACAAAAGAAATGAGGCAAGGGAACTTATGTTTCTCAGGACAGTCCTGAGAGATCCTTAGCTCCCAAACATGTTCCTGCCAGGCTGGAGAAAACACAGAATATGAAGAGGAGTGGGTGGAGGCCTCCCTTTAAACATTTTGTTTGTGAGACGTTTCCTATAGCCTGGTTGGAGGAGCTAGGATCCCTCAGGTGCTGTCCTAAAAGACATTTGGGGGGGGAAAAAAGGGATTTTTTTTTCTAATTTCTTATTTTCCAAAACATTTTGACAAAAAAATACTATGGACTGTCTATTTTCCAAAAAGGGTAATTTGGGGGGTATTGTACTGTCCTGGCATTTTAGGACCTCAAGAAATGAGATAGGCAGTCTGTACATCGGGACTGATCAATTATCAAATATACTGTATAAAACACCATACTTTGTAGACTAATTTTCACACAGACTAAATAATATATACTGAAGTGGGTTATTTTTTCCAAAGAAATGTAGCAGACTACATTTTGGCCTAAAGTTATGAAGGAAGAATATTTGTTTACATTTTAAAACAGAAGCTAAGAAACAGTTTTCCTCAAAAATGTTGGTATTCCTTTGTTTGTATAGCAAACATAGAAACCCCAGTGATGATTAAACACCACCAAAAGAAAGCTCTATTTGTGTGAAAGAAATCAGATTAATTTTATTTGGGTACAGTGTTGCATAACCAAGCAATTTCCAGTTAAAATAGTGCAGCACTGAATAGCAAAAATGCCCTGGTCATGTAAAGGGTAAAATCTTCCGGATTACAAGTGCTTATTTAACAAACACAAACAGAAGAGGGTAGCAGATTCCTACAAGGGTATGCTTCATAATTCAGTAACAGAGAACCATGAAAAACAGTCATCAATGCACTATTTTTAAAGTGTGTATATGCAGAAAAGCATGCAAAAAAAAAAAAACACTCAAGAAATACACACCAAACTGAGCATGTGCATGTGACCACAGGTTCAGTCTGTATCATGTGGTAATTTGAACAAGAGGAGGGGCAGAAAAGAAAGGATCAAACAGCCTTTTTACACAATGCAGAGGATTAACCTCTTAGGTTCCACAGTGAGTATAACAAGCATGCTTTACTGCATATACAGACTGATTTTACTATTACGGGTTTAGTAACACTTTAACATACTCACTGTGGAACCTAAGGGGTTAATCCTCTGCATTTTGTAAAAAAAACTTCTCTGATCCTCTTCTTCTTCCAGTGTCCCCCTTTTATCTCCTGATAAGACATATCGTGTGGAGACACTCTGCACATGCTCAGTTTGCTCAGACTACTCTAACTGCTAAAAAAAAGGTATTTAAGAGTTGAGATTTACTGAAATAATTGCATTTCCATGTTCTGTGTACTGCGGGAGACCAGATACAGTGAATGCAGGGTCTTGGGTTTAGTAACACTTTAACAGAATTAAAAATTACAAGAATGTGATTATTTGGGGACAATTGTCATTTCTGTGTGCTGAAATATCCATATTATCCTACACAAAGGGGAGTGCAGAGGTTGATGCAACTGTCCCTAGGCTCAAGCTTAAAGC